>NC_134359.1:308517608-308673611 GCF_048569485.1 Anomaloglossus baeobatrachus | reverse complement strand
GAGGAGTGCGGAGCCGGGGGCCGAGGAGCAGGGGGAGGAGTGCGGAGCCGGGGGCCGAGGAGCAGGGGGAGGAGTGCGGAGCCGGTGGCCGAGGAGCAGGGGGAGGAGTGTGGAGCCGGGGACAGAGGAGCAGGGGGAGGAATGCGGAGCCGGGGGCCGAAGAGCAGGGGAAAGAGTGCGGAGCCGAGGAGCAGGGGGAGGAGTGCGGGGCCGAGGAGCAGGGGGAAAAGTGCAGAGCCGGGGGCCGAGGAGCAGGGGGAGGAGTGCGGAGCCGGGGACAGAGGAGCAGGGGGAGGAATGCGGAGCCGGGGGCCGAAGAGCAGGGGGAAGAGTGCGGAGCCGGGGGCTGAGGAGCAGGGGAAGGAGTGCGGAGCCGGGGGCCGAGGAGCAGGGGGAGGAGTGCGGAGCCTGGGACAGAGGAGCATGGGGAGGAATGCGGAGCCGGGGGCCGAAGAGCAGGGGGAGGAGTGCGGAGCCGGGGGCTGAGGAGCAGGGGAAGGAGTGCGGAGCCGGGGGCCGAGGAGCAGGGGGAGGAGTGCGGAGCCGGGGGCTGAGGAGCAGGGGAAGGAGTGCGGAGCCGGGGGCCGAGGAGCAGGGGGAGGAGTGCGGAGCCGGGGGCCGAGGAGCAGGGGGAGGAGTGCGGAGCCGGGGGCCGGGGAGCAGGGGGAGGAGTGCGGAGCCGGGGGCCGTGGAGCAGGGGGAGGAGTGCGGAGCCGGGGGCCGAGGAGCAGGGGGAGAAGTGCGGAGCCGGGGGCCGAGGAGCAGGGGGAGGAGTGCGGAGCCGGGGGCCGAGGAGCAGGGGGAGGAGTGCTGAGCCGGGGGCCGAGGAGCAGGGGGAGGAGTGCGGAGCCGGGGGGCCGAGGAGCAGGGGGAGGAGTGCGGAGCCGGGGGCCGAGGAGTGCGGAGCCGGGGGCCGAGGAGCAGGGGGAGGAGTGCGGAGCCGGGGGCCGAGGAGCAGGGGGGAGGAGTGCGGAGCCGAGGGCCGAGGAGCAGGGGGAGGAGTGCGGAACCGGGGGCCGAAGAGCAGGGGGAGGAGTGCGGAGCCGGGGGCCGAGGAGCAGGGGGAGGAGTGCGGAGCCGGGGGCCGAGGAGCAGGGGGAGGAGTGCGGAGCCGGGGGCCGAAGAGCAGGGGGAAGAGTGCGGAGCCGGGGGGCCGAGGAGCAGGGGGAGGAGTGCGGGGCCGAGGAGCAGGGGGAAAAGTGCGGAGCCGGGGGCCGAGGAGCAGGGGGAGGAGTGCGGAGCCGGGGGCCGAGGAGCAGGGGGAAGAGTGCGGAGCCGGGGGCCGAGGAACAGGGGGAAGAGTGCGGAGCCGGGGGCCGAGGAGCAGGGGGAGGAGTGCAGAGCCGGGGGCCGAGGAACAGGGGGAAGAGTGCGGAGCCGGGGACAGAGGAGCTGGGGGAGGAGTGCGGAGCCGGGGGCCGAGGAGCAGGGGGAAGCGTGCGGAGCCGGGGGGCCGAGTAGCAGGGGGAGGAGTGCGGAGCCGGGGGCCGAGGAGCAGGGGGAAGAGTGCGGAGCCGGGGACAGAGGAGCAGTGGGAGGAGTGCGGAGCCGGGGACAGAGGAGCAGGGGGAGGAGTGCGGAGCCGGGGACTGAGGAGCAGGGGGAAGCGTGCGGAGCCGGGGGCCGAGGAGCAGGGGGAGGAGTGCGTAGCCGGGGGCCGAGGAGCAGGGGGAGGAGTGCGTAGCCGGGGGCCGAGGAGCAGGGGGAGGAGTGCGGAGCCGGTGGCCGAGGAGCAGGGGGGAGGAGTGTGGAGCCGGGGGACAGAGGAGCAGGGGGAGGAATGCGGAGCCGGGGGCCGAAGAGCAGGGGAAAGAGTGCGGAGCCGAGGAGCAGGGGGAGGAGTGCGGGGCCGAGGAGCAGGGGGAAAAGTGCAGAGCCGGGGGCCGAGGAGCAGGGGGAGGAATGCGGAGCCGGGGGCCGAAGAGCAGGGGGAAGAGTGCGGAGCCGGGGGCTGAGGAGCAGGGGAAGGAGTGCGGAGCCGGGGGCCGAGGAGCAGGGGGAGGAGTGCGGAGCCGGGGACAGAGGAGCATGGGGAGGAATGCGGAGCCGGGGGCCGAAGAGCAGGGGGAGGAGTGCGGAGCCGGGGGCTGAGGAGCAGGGGAAGGAGTGCGGAGCCGGGGGCCGAGGAGCAGGGGGGAGGAGTGCGGAGCCGGGGGCTGAGGAGCAGGGGAAGGAGTGCGGAGCCGGGGGCCGAGGAGCAGGGGGAGGAGTGCGGAGCCGGGGGCCGAGGAGCAGGGGGAGGAGTGCGGAGCCGGGGGCCGGGGAGCAGGGGGAGGAGTGCGGAGCCGGGGGCCGGGGAGCAGGGGGAGGAGTGCGGAGCCGGGGGCCGAGGAGCAGGGGGAGGAGTGCGGAGCCGGGGGCCGAGGAGCAGGGGGAGGAGTGCGGAGCCGGGGGCCGAGGAGCAGGGGGAGGAGTGCTGAGCCGGGGGCCGAGGAGCAGGGGGAGGAGTGCGGAGCCGGGGGCCGAGGAGCAGGGGGAGGAGTGCGGAGCCGGGGGCCGAGGAGTGCGGAGCCGGGGGCCGAGGAGCAGGGGGAGGAGTGCGGAGCCGGGGGCCGAGGAGCAGGGGGAGGAGTGCGGAGCCGAGGGCCGAGGAGCAGGGGGAGGAGTGCGGAGCCGGGGGCCGAAGAGCAGGGGGAGGAGTGCGGAGCCGGGGGCCGAGGAGCAGGGGGAGGAGTGCGGAGCCGGGGGCCGAGGAGCAGGGGGGAGGAGTGCGGAGCCGGGGGCCGAAGAGCAGGGGGAAGAGTGCGGGGCCGAGGAGCAGGGGGAGGAGTGCGGGGCCGAGGAGCAGGGGGGAAAAGTGCGGAGCCGGGGGCCGAGGAGCAGGGGGAGGAGTGCGGAGCCGGGGCCGAGGAGCAGGGGGAGGAGTGCGGAGCCGGGGGCCGAAGAGCAGGGGGAGGAGTGCGGAGTCGGGGGCCGAGGAGCAGGGGGAGGAGTGCGGAGCCGGGGACAGAAGAGCAGGGGGAGGAGTGCGGAGGCGGGGGCTGAAGAGCAGGGGGAAGAGTGCGGAGCCGGGGGCCGAGGAGCAGGGGGAGGACGTGCGCGGCCGAGGAGCAGGGGGAAAAGTGCGGAGCCGGGGGCCGAGGAGCAGGGGGAGGAGTGCGGAGCCGGGGACAGAGGAGCATGGGGAGGAATGCGGAGCCGGGGGCCGAAGAGCAGGGGGAAGAGTGTAGAGCCGAGGGCTGAGGAGCAGGGGAAGGAGTGCGGAGCCGGGGGCCGAGGAGCAGAGGAAGGAGTGCGGAGCCGAGGAGCAGAGGAAGGAGTGCGGAGCCGGGGGCCGAGGAGCAGAGGAAGGAGTGCGGAGCCGGGGGCCGAGGAGCAGAGGAAGGAGTGCGGAGCCGGGGGCCGAGGAGCAGAGGAAGGAGTGCGGAGCCGGGGGCCGAGGAGCAGAGGAAGGAGTGCGGAGCCGGGGGCCGAGGAGCAGAGGAAGGAGTGCGGAGCCGGGGGCCGAGGAGCAGAGGAAGGAGTGCGGAACCGGGGGCCGAGGAGCAGAGGAAGGAGTGCGGAGCCGCGGGCTGAGGAGCAGAGGAAGGAGTGCGGAGCCGGGGGCTGAGGAGCAGAGGAAGGAGTGCGGAGCCGGGGGCAGAGGAGCATGGGGAAGAGTGCGGAGCCGGGGACAGAGGAGCAGGGGGAGGAGTGCGGAGCCAGCTTTGGATTAGGGGGAGGAGTGCGGAGCCAGCTATAAAGGAGGGGGAGGAGTGCGGAGCCGGCTATAGAGGAGGGGGACGAGTGCGGAGCAGGGGGAGGAGTGCGGAGTCGGGGGCAGAGGAGGGGGAGGAGTGCAGAGCCGTCTATAGAGGAGGGGGAGGAGTGCGGAGCCGCGGGCTGAGGAGCAGAGGAAGGAGTGCGGAGCCGGGGGCTGAGGAGCAGAGGAAGGAGTGCGGAGCCGGAGGCAGAGGAGCATGGGGAAGAGTGCGGAGCCGGGGACAGAGGAGCAGGGGGGAGGAGTGCGGAGCCAGCTTTGGATTAGGGGGAGGAGTGCGGAGCCGGGGACAGAGGAGCAGGTGGAGGAGTGCGGAGCCGGGGGCCGAGGAGCAGGGGGAGGAGTGCGGATCCGGGGGCAGAGGAGGGGGAGGAGTGCGGAGCCAGCTGTAGAGGAGGGGGAGGAGTGCGGAGCCGACTATAGAGGAGGTTAGGAGTGCGGAGCCGACTATAGAGGAGGGGGAGGAGTGCGGAGCCGACTATAGAGGAGGGGGAGGAGTGCGGAGCCGACCGTAGAGGAGGGGGAGGAGTGCGGAGCCGACAGTAGAGGAGTGGGAGGAGTGTGGAGCCAGCTATAAAGGAGGGGGAGGAGTGCGGAGTCGGGGGCAAAGGAGGGGGAGGAGTGCGGAGCCGGCTATAGAGGAGGGGGAGGAGTGCGGAGCGAGCTATAAAGGGGGGAGGAGTGCGGAGCCGGCTATAGAGGAGGAGGAGGAGTGCGGAGCGGGGGGAGGTGTGCGGAGGAGGGGGCAGAGGAGGGGGAGGAGTGCAGAGCCGTCTATAGAGGAGGGGGAGGAGTGCGGAGCCGACTCTAGGGGGGGATGAGTGCGGAGCCGACTATAGAGGAGGGGGATGAGTGTGGAGCCGACTATAGAGGAGGGGAAGGAGTGCGGAGCCGGCTATAGAGGAGGGGGAGGAGTGCGGAGCCGACTATAGAGGAGGGGGATGAGTGCGGAGCCGACTTCTAGGGGGGGATGAGTGCGGAGCCGACTATAGAGGAGGGGGATGAGTGCGGAGCCGACTATAGAGGAGGGGGAGTAGTGTGGAGCCGGCTATAGAGGAGGGGGAGTAGTGTGGAGCCGGCTATAGAGGAGGGGGAGTAGTGTAGAGCCGGCTATAGAGGAGGGGGAGGAGTGCGGAGCCGACTCTAGGGGGGGATGAGTGCGGAGCCGACTATAGAGGAGGGGGAGTAGTGTGAAGCCGGCTATAGAGGAGGGGGAGTAGTGTGGAGCCGGCTATAGAGGAGGGGGAGGAGTGCGGAGCCGACTCTAGGGGGGGATGAGTGCGGAGCCGACTATAGAGGAGGGGGAGGAGTGCGGAGCCGACTATAGAGGAGGGGGATGAGTGCGGAGCCGACTATAGAGGAGGGGGAGTAGTGCGGAGCCGACTATAGAGGAGGGGGAGTAGTGTGGAGCCGGCTATAGAGGAGGGGGAGGAGTGCGGAGCCGACTCTAGGGGGGGATGAGTGCGGAGCCGACTATAGAGGAGGGGGATGAGTGCGGAGCCGACTATAGAGGAGGGGGAGTAGTGTGGAGCCGGCTATAGAGGAGGGGGAGTAGTGTGGAGCCGGCTATAGAGGAGGGGGAGTAGTGTAGAGCCGGCTATAGAGGAGGGGGAGGAGTGCGGAGCCGACTCTAGGGGGGGATGAGTGCGGAGCCGACTATAGAGGAGGGGGAGTAGTGTGAAGCCGGCTATAGAGGAGGGGGAGTAGTGTGGAGCCGGCTATAGAGGAGGGGGAGGAGTGCGGAGCCGACTCTAGGGGGGGATGAGTGCGGAGCCGACTATAGAGGAGGGGGAGGAGTGCGGAGCCGACTATAGAGGAGGGGGATGAGTGCGGAGCCGACTATAGAGGAGGGGGAGTAGTGCGGAGCCGACTATAGAGGAGGGGGAGTAGTGTGGAGCCGGCTATAGAGGAGGGGGAGGAGTGCGGAGCCGACTCTAGGGGGGGATGAGTGCGGAGCCGACTATAGAGGAGGGGGATGAGTGCGGAGCCGACTATAGAGGAGGGGGAGTAGTGTGGAGCCGGCTATAGAGGAGGGGAGGAGTGAAGAGTCGCCTATAGACTATAGAGGAGGGGGAGTAGTGTGGAGCCGGCTATAGAGGAGGGGAGGAGTGAAGAGTCGCCTATAGAGGTGGGGGAGGAGTGCGGAGCCAGCTATAGAGGTGGGGGGAGGAGTGCGGAGCCAGCTATAGAGGTGGGGGAGGAGTGCGGAGTCGGCTACAGAGTATGAGGCTGCGGTGACATCACATGCACAGACCCAGGCTGCGGTGACATCACAGGGCACAGACCCAGGCTGCGGTGACATCACAGGGCACAGACCCAGGCTGCGGTGGCATCACAGGGTACAGGCCGAGGCTGTGGTGACAGACTGGATGACGTGTGCAGGGTGTTTGTGGGGGGGGTGTATTTGGGCTTTTGCTTTTACCGCTCCTCCGTTCTCTGCAGGTCGATGTTTCCCGCTCGCTGGAGATTCTTCATATGACGATTTTCAGTCAGAGCTTCTCTCCTTGCGCAAGTTTCTGGCAGTTGGGAATAATCTGGGACAGATCGGGGTGTTCAGGTGAGGTGGATTGCAGACCCCAGGCACAGTATTGGGGTACTCCAGAATATTAATGCTTGTGTTTCTTTCAGTCTCTCCTCCGCTCTCAGCTCAGAGGCCAAAGAGCAGAACAAAGAGCCCACTGCCATCATCCAAGGTAATCACGTGTGGTGGGCTCATTAGGGACGTCTCCTCCAGTCTGGGGTCATAATGGGGCGTCTCCTCCAGTCTGGGGTCATAGTGGGGCGTCTCCTCCAGTCTGGGGTCATAGTGGGGCGTCTCCTCCAGTCTGGGGTCATAGTGGGGCGTCTCCTCCAGTCTGGGGTCATAGTGGGGCGTCTCCTCCAGTCTGGGGTCATTGTGGGGTGGCTCCTCCAGTCTGGGGTCATAGTGGGGCGTCTCCTCCAGTCTGGGGTCATAGTGGGGCGTCTCCTCCAGTTTGGGGTCATAGTGGGGCGTCTCCTCCAGTTTGGGGTCATAGTGGGGCGTCTCCTCCAGTCTGGGGTCATAGTGGGGCGTCTCCTCCAGTCTGGGGTCATAGTGGGGCGTCTCCTCCAGTCTGGGGTCATAGTGGGGCGTCTCCTCCAGTCTGGGGTCATAGTGGGGCGTCTCCTCCAGTCTGGGGTCATAGTGGGGCGGCTCCTCCAGTTTGGGGTCATAGTGGGGCGGCTCCTCCAGTCTGGGGTCATAGTGGGGCGTCTCCTCCAGTCTGGGGTCCTAGTGGGGCGTCTCCTCCAGTCTGGGGTCCTAGTGGGGGCGTCTCCTCCAGTCTGGGGTCCTAGTGGGGCGTTCTCCTCCAGTCTGGGGTCATTGTGGAGCATCTCCTCCAGTCTGGGGTCATAGTGGGGCGTCTCCTCTAGTCTGGGGTCATAGTGGGGCGGCTCCTCCAGTCTGGGGTCATTGTGGGGTGGCTCCTCCAGTCTGGGGTCATAGTGGGGCGTCTCCTCCAGTCTGGGGGTCATAGTGGGGCGTCTCCTCCAGTCTGGGGTCATAGTGGGGCGTCTCCTCCAGTCTGGGTCATTGTGGAGCGGTCTCCTCCAGTCTGGGGTCATTGTGGGGCGGCTCCTCCAGTCTGGGGTCATAGTGGGGCGGCTCCTCCAGTCTGGGGTCATAGTGGGGCGTCTCCTCCAGTCTGGGGTCATTGTGGGGCGGCTCCTCCAGTCTGGGGTCATTGTGGAGCATCTCCTCCAGTCTGGGGTCATTGTGGGGCGTCTCCTCCAGTCTGGGGTCATAGTGGGGCGGTCTCCTCCAGTCTGGGGTCATTGTGGGGCGGCTCCTCCAGTCTGGGGTCATTGTGGAGCATCTCCTCCAGTCTGGGGTCATTGTGGGGCGTCTCCTCCAGTCTGGGGTCCTAGTGGGGCGTCTCCTCCAGTCTGGGGTCATAGTGGGGCGTCTCCTCCAGTCTGGGGTCATAGTGGGGCGTCTCCTCCAGTCTGGGGTCCTAGTGGGGCGTCTCTTCCAGTCTGGGGTCCTAGTGGGGCGTCTCCTCCAGTCTGGGGTCATAGTGGGGCGTCTCCTCCAGTCTGGGGTCATTGTGGAGCATCTCCTCCAATCAGTGGGTCATTGTGGGGCGGCTCCTCTCGTCTGGGTGAGATTGTGGGGCGTCTTCTCCAATCTTGGGGTCATAGTGGGGGCATTTCCTCTTGTCTGGGTGTGATTGTGGTGCATCTCATCCAATATATGGCTGATTGTGGGGCGTCCCTTCCAATCTGTGGGTCATTGGGGATGTCTCCTCACGTCTGGGAGAGTGTTATGGATGTTGTGTCTGTTGGTTTGGCTGTTGCTGGTTGTGAAGATGTTAAGATTCTTCCTGAGGATGTTTCTGGGCTCCCTCTAGTGGCCAGTGCTGGAAGTGTGTCAGGTTCTTTGCCTATCCGTGAGACAGGTAGAGGAGGGGAGGAATGTCAGTTATGCTTTAGCTGCTGTGAGGCTCCCTCTTGTGGCCAGGAATGGTTTGGACAGAGACCAGGTGTGCTGGAGCAATGGGCGTTTCCATTGCTAACTCTCTGCTTATTTAAACCTTTTCCTCCTGGCAGTCTGACCCGGTTATCATTGTCCTGTAGCTCTCCAGCCTTTTCATCTTGCTCCACACCACATCTACCCCAGATAAGTACTTTGTTCTTTCTTAGTTGTTTTGTTCTTATCTGGGTTGTCAATTATTATGGTTATTGTCAGTTTATTTGCATGCAGGGATATTCCCTCTCTGTTGCTTAGCTGGGACGCTCCCTACAGTTCTGTGTGGAGTATTGCTCCTATAAGTCCATGTGTTTGTTGTTTCATGAATTTGTAATTGTTCTTGTTTTCTGTTCATTGGTTTGACAAGGGCACCTGGTATATGACGGAGTGCAGATCGTGCGATCTGAGGACTTTTTGTACTATCAGGTATTTGGATTTTTGCAGGGTTTTTCTCTGGCCACCATCAGTCCCTTTCCTGTCCTTTCCCATTTTAGTCAACGGGGGCCTCACCTTTTGCTAATCCTGTCATCTACCTGTGTATTGTGTTTTTCCTATATCACTGCAGTCTTTGAATGTGGGGGGCTTGCTATTCTTGTCTATTTTCTGAGGCAGAGAGTTATTTATCTTTCCTTCCTTTAGGATAGTTAGTTCTCCGGCTGGGTTCGCGGTGCACAGGATGTTAGTTCACCCTTCGGCTACTTCTAGTTGTGTTGGTTAGTAAGGGGATGGCGGCCAGATTAGTTGCCAATGCTCTTGTCACCTTTTTGCCAATGATTTGTGGTGGTCTTCCATGGTTCCGGATCATAACAGTACATTTGACCTAAAATTTAAAGGGTACTCTTAAGAAGGAAGAGGAAAAAAAAAATCTGCTGAAATTTTTTTTTTTTTTTTTTGGTGTTTTTCCTCTTCTTCTTTGGGTTCTGTGGAAGATTTCTTTCTCTAGCATGGATGAATTGGGTGAGCGTGTTGCTCATCTTGATGCTAAGGTTCGTCGTATAGAGTCTTATCTTGCACAGACTCCCCTTGCAGAGCCTAAGATTCCCGTTCCTGAATTTTTTTCGGGAGATAGGTCGAGATTTTTGAGCTTCAGGAGTAATTGTAAATTATTTTTTGACCTGCGCCCTAAGTCCTCAGGGAATCCCGTACAGCAGGTTAAGATTGTCATCTCCTTGCTGCGTGGTGACCCTCAGGACTGGGCCTTATCTTTAGCGTCTGATGATCCGATTCTCAATGATGTGGACTCCTTTTTTCAGGCCTTGGGATTATTATATGACGAACCCAATATTGTGGACCAAGCAGAAAAGGCCTTGTTGTCCTTAACTCAGGGTCTGGATTCTGCAGAAACGTTTTGTTAGAAATTTCGTAAGTGGGCGGTCCTTACCAAATGGAATGATGATGCGCTTGCGGCTCTTTTTCGGAAGGGTATGGCGGATGCTGTGAAGGATGTAATGGTGGGATTTCCCGTCCCTTCAGGTCTTGATGCCTCTATGACCTTAGCCATTCAGATTGATAGGCGGTTACGTGAGCGCAGGAAGATACCTGCTGATTTTGTGCCTGTGGAACAGCCTTTGGAGCCTATGGAGTGTGATAGGGTCCTTTCTAATGCTAGTCGGCAGGGGTTTAGATGGAAGAATAGACTGTGCTTCTATTGTGGAGACGCTTCTCATAACATCTCTGTCTGCCCTAAACGTGAAAGGAGATTGGCTACTTCTGTTACTGTGGCTTCTTTTGTCTGTCACATTGATTTGCTCATTGTCTTCCTTTTCTGCATTTGCCTTTGTGGACTCAGGGGCAGCCCTCAATTTGATGGATTTTGGGTTTGCTAGGGATTGTGGTTTTCCCATGGTTCCTTTGCAAACTCCTATTCCTTTAAGGGGCATTGATGCTACCCCTTTGGCAGAAAATAAACCCCAATTTTGGACCCAGGTGTCTATGAGAGTTGCACCAGCGCATCAGGAGACTTGTACATTTTTAGTATTGCATAATCTACAGGATACCTTGGTACTGGGATTTCCGTGGTTGCAGACCCATAATCCGGTTCTTGACTGGAGATCCTTGTCGGTAACTAGTTGGGGTTGTCAAGGTTTGCATCAGGACCTTTCCGTGTCGTCCACGTCTGCTCAGGCAGTTGATGTTCCACCTTTCTTGTCTGATTTCCGTGATGTATTTAATGACCAGGAATCTGATTCTCTGCCCCCACACCGGGACTGTGACTGTGCCATTGAGTTGGTGCCCGGTTGTAAATTTCCCAAGGGGCAGATTTTCAACTTGTCTGTGCCCGAACATGATGCCATGCGGTCATACATCAGGGAATCATTGGAGAAGGGGCACATTTGGCCCTCATCTTCTCCTTTGGGTGCTGGCTTCTTCTTTGTTGCTAAGAAAGATGGTTCGTTGAGGCCTTGTATTGATTACCGTCTTCTTAATAAAATTACGGTCAAATATCAGTGCCCTTTGCCTCTGATGTCTGATCTGTTCTCTAGAGTGAAGAGTCCCAAATGGTTTACGAAACTGGATCTCAAGGGTGCGTATAATCTCATCCGTATTAAGGAGGGTGATGAATGGAAGACGGCTTTTAATACTCCTGAGGGGCATTTTGAGTACCTAGTGATGCCTTTTGGGCTCACTAATGCACCCTCCGTCTTCCAGGCCTTCATGAATGATATTTTTCGGGACCTTATTGGTAAATTTTTGATTGTGTATTTGGATGACATCTTGATTTTTTCTGATGATTGGGACTCTCATGTTGGGCAAGTACGGGATGTTTTTCAGATACTTCAGGATAATGCACTGTACATTAAGGGGTCAAAGTGCATCTTTGGGGTACAAAGGATTTCCTTTTTGGGCTTCATCCTGTCTCCCTCCGCTATTGAAATGGACCCGGTTAAGGTTCAGGCTATTTACGACTGGGTGCAACCGACTTCTCTAAAATCCCTGCAGCGGTTTTTGGGGTTTGCTAATTTTTACCGTAAATTTATAGCCAATTTTTCTGCCATTGTCAAACCTCTGACAGATTTGACAAAGAAGGGAGCTGATGCTGAGCATTGGACCCCTGAGGCTATTGTGGCCTTCCAGGAGCTTAAAAGGCGATTCACTTCTGCCCCAGTTCTGCAGCAACCTGATGTGTCTCGCCCATTTCAAGTTGAGATCGATGCCTCAGAGATCGGAGCAGGAGCTGTTCTGTCTCAACGAGACGCTACTTCGGGTAAACTTAAGCCCTGTGCCTTCTTCTCTCGGAAGTTTGCTCCTTCTGAACGGAATTATGATGTGGGGAACCGGGAAATATTGGCTATGAAGTGGGCATTTGAAGAATGGAGACATTGGTTGGAGGGGGCTAGGCATCAAGTTGTGGTGCTTACGGACCACAAGAATCTCATCTATCTGGAATCGGCCAAGAGGTTGAATCCTCGGCAGGCTAGGTGGGCTTTGTTTTTTACCCGGTTTAATTTTGTGGTCTCTTTTTTGCCAGGCACCAAGAATATTAAGGCCGATGCCCTTTCCAGGAGTTTCTGCGCTGACTCTTTGGAGGTTGTCGAGCCGTCTACTATCCTGAATGATGGTGCAGTTCTCTCAGCCATTTCGCCTGATCTGCGGTTGGCACTGGTGGAATTTCAGGGGGATAAACCTGAGAGATGTCCTACAGGGAAACTGTTTGTCCCGGACCAATGGAGGGACCGAGTTTTCTCTGAGGTTCATTACTCTGTTTTGACGGGTCATCCTGGCATTTTTGGTACTCGGGATCTTGTGAGACGCTCTTTTTGGTGGCCTTCCCTGTCCCGAGATGTCCGTCGTTTTGTGCAGTCGTGTGCAGTTTGTTCTAGGTCCAAACCCTGTTCACGTTCTAGTGGGCTATTATTGCCTTTGCCAGTATCTAAGAGACCTTGGACGCACATCTCTATGGATTTTATTTCGGAGCTTCCCGTCTCTCAGAAAATGACTGTGATTTGGGTGATCTGTGACAGATTCTCCAAGATGGTCCACTTGGTTCCCCTATCTAAGTTGCCGTCTTCATCAGAGTTGGTGCCTTTGTTTTCCAAACATGTTGTTCGTTTGCATGGTATTCCCGAAAACATTGTTTCTGACAGAGGGGTGCAGTTTGTATCCAGGTTTTGGAGGATTTTTTGCTCCAAATTGGGTGTTCAGCTGTCTTTCTCCTCGGCGTTTCATCCTCAGACCAATGGTCAGACTGAAAGGGCTAACCAGACCCTGGAGACCTATTTACGGTGTTTTGTTTCTGCGGATCAGGATGACTGGGTTTCGTTTTTGCCTTTGGCTGAATTTGCCCTTAACAATAGAGCTAGCTCTACCATGTTGGTGTCCCCCTTTTTCTGCAATTTTGGGTATCACCCCAGGTTCCTCTCGGGGCAGCTTGAGGCGCCTGACTGTCCGGGGGTGGATTCGGTGGTCGACAGAATGCAGCAGATTTGGGGGCAGGTAGTGGATAAATTGTTGCAGTCCCAAGAAACTGCCCAAAAATTTGCCAACCGGCATCGCACTGTTGGTCCCCGGTTTAAAGTAGGGGACATGGTGTGGTTGTCCTCTAAAAATATTCCTATGAGAGTTCCATCTCCTAAATTTAAGCCCAGATTTATTGGACCTTATAAGATTTCGGAGATTATTAACCCTGTATCTTTCCGTTTGACTCTGCCTGTGTCATTTAAGATTCACAATGTCTTCCATAAGTCCTTGTTGAAGAAACATGTGGAGCCGGCAGTTCCTGCAGCAGCGCCTCCTGACCCTGTTTTGGTACAAGGGGATCTGGAGGATGAGGTTGAATAATTTCTGGATTCCCGTCGCAGTAGGCGTCAGCTTCAATACCTTGTGAAATGGAAGGGTTATGGGCAGGAGGATAACTCTTGGGTTGTGGCTTCTGACATCCATGCGGACAGGTTGGTTCGTGCCTTCCATCATGCTCATCCTGAGCAACCCGGTGGCGTTGGTGAGGGTTCGGTGACTCCTCCTCAAGGGGGGGTACTGTTGTGAATGTCAGTTATGCTTTTGCTGCTGTGAGGCTCCCTCTTGTGGCCAGGAATGGTTTGGACAGAGTTAGGTGTGCTGGAGCAATGGGCGTTTCCATTGCTAACTTTCTGAGCCGGTTATTATTTGTTCTGAAGTTCACCAGACTTTTCATCTTGCTTCTGACCACATCTACCCCCAGATAAGTGCTTGGCTCTTTCTTATGTTGTTTTTGTTCTTATCTGGGTTGTCAAATATTGTGGTTGTTTTCAGTTTATTAGCCTGCAGGAATCTTCCCTCTCTGCTGCTTAGCTGGGAAGCTCCCTGCAGCTATGTTTGAAGTTTTTCTCCTGTAAAGCGGGCTTTACACGCTGCTAGCGAGATCGCAAGCGATTGTACCTGCCCCCATCGGTTGTGCGACACGGGCAAATCGCTGCCTGTGCCGCACAACCTCGCTTAACCCCGTCACACGCACTTACCTGCCCTGCGACGTTGCTCTGGCCGGCGAACCGCCTCCTTTCTAAGGGGGTGGTTCGTGCGGCGTCACAGCGACATCACACGGCAGCCGTCCAATAGAAGCGGAGATGAGCAGGATGTAAACATCCCGCCCACCTCCTTCCTTCCGCATTGCCGGCGGCTGCAGGTAAGGAGATGTTCATCGTTCCCGGAGTGTCACACGGAGTGACGTGTGCTGCCTCGGGAACGATGAACAACCGGAGCACAGAAGGACGTTCGATTTTTTTTTTTTTTTAAAATGAGCGATGTGTCAACGAGCAATGATAAGGTGAGTATTTTTGCTCGTTCACAGTCGCTCATTTGTGTTACACGCTACGATATGTCAAACGAGGCCGGATCTGCGTCACTAACGACGTGACCCCGACGACCATCAGCCCCTTTCCTATCCTTTCCTATTTAGTCAGTGGGGCCTCACCTTTGCTAATCCTAACATCCATCTGTGTATTGTGTTTTCCTATATCACCGTAGTCTTTGAATGTGGGGGGCTTGCTATACCTTTGCGGTCTATTTCTGAGGCAGAGAGTTATTCATCTTTCCTTGCTAGTTCTCCGGCTGGGTTTGCGGTGCACAGGATGTTAGTTCACCCCTCGGCTACTTCTAGTGTTGATGGTTAGTAAGGGGATGGCAGCCAGATTAGGTGAAAATGCTCTTTTCACCTTTTTGCCAATGATCTATTGGGATCTTCCATGGTTCCGAGTCTATTTTCATTTATTTTGATGTATTGTCTTATTTAACATAGTTACTTAAATTGTCAGAAAACGTGATGTCCTATGACAAAACGGAGGTCATTTTCGGATTCAGCGCACTCAAACATAAAGATTACGTGGAATAACCAAAACAGCTTTCGAAAATATTTTTTTTTTTGCAGACCTGTGTAATCTGATGTGTGCCCTGCAGGTTTCGCAGACTGTTAATAATAATAATAATAATAATAATAATAATCTTTATTTCTATAGCGCCAACATATTCCGCAGCGCTGTACAATTCAGGAGAATCATATACAAACAAGTAACAGTTATAGAAAATACAATATTTAGAAGAAAAAGCACAACCCTGCTCGTGAGAGCTTACAATCTACAATGAGATGGGGGGGGGGGGGGGCAAGGTACAGGGGCTTATTTACAATGACAATCCAGCCGTCTCACGGAAATGGGGGATAGATAATGGCTTCCTGGACCAGTGGGCCCGAGCCTTGAGATGCCTTTGGGTGCCATGGAGTTTGATGTGGAGTTATGTTGTGAGAAGTTGTAGAGGCACTGTGTGAATTGAATTTGATTAGGGAGTGTGATAGGCCACCCTAAAAAGATGCGTCTTTAGGGTGCGCCTGAAGCTGAGTAAGTTGTGATTTGTTCTAATTTCTTGGGGTAGAGCGTTCCAGAGGGTTGGTGCAGCTCGGAAGAAGTCTTGGATCCGGGAGTGGGAGGTTCGAATTAGTGTGGATGTTAGTCGAAAGTCGCTTGCAGAGCATAGAGAACGGGTGGGATGATAGACAGAGAGGAGGGTGGAGATGTAGGGGGTGCTGCACTGTGGAGAGCTTTGTGGTGATAGAGATGAGGAGGAGATGTAGGGGGTGCTGCACTGTGGAGAGCTTTGTGGTGATAGAGAGGAGGGTGGAGATGTAGGGGGTGCTGCACTGTGGAGAGCTTTGTGGTGATAGACAGAGAGGAGGGTGGAGATGTAGGGGGTGCCGCACTGTGGAGAGCTTTGTGGTGATAGACAGAGAGGAGGGTGGAGTTGTAGGGGGTGCCGCACTGTGGAGAGCTTTGTGGTGATAGAGATGAGGGTGGAGATGTAGGGGGTGCTGCACTGTGGAGAGCTTTGTGGTGATAGAGAGGAGGGTGGAGATGTAGGGGGTGCTGCACTGTGGAGAGCTTTGTGGTGATAGAGAGGAGGGTGGAGATGTAGGGAGTGCTGCACTGTGGAGAGCTTTGTGGTGATAGACAGAGATGAGGAGGAGATGTAGGGGGTGCTGCACAGTGGAGAGCTTTGTGGTGATAGACAGAGATGAGGAGGAGATGTAGGGGGTGCTGCACAGTGGAGAGCTTTGTGGTGATAGAGAGGAGGGTGGAGATGTAGGGGGTGCTGCACTGTGGAGAGCTTTGTGGTGATAGACAGAGAGGAGGGTGGAGATGTAGGGGGTGCCGCACTGTGGAGAGCTTTGTGGTGATAGACAGAGAGGAGGGTGGAGATGTAGGGGGTGCCGCACTGTGGAGAGCTTTGTGGTGATAGAGATGAGGGTGGAGATGTAGGGGGTGCTGCACTGTGGAGAGCTTTGTGGTGATAGAGAGGAGGGTGGAGATGTAGGGGGTGCTGCACTGTGGAGAGCTTTGTGGTGATAGACAGAGATGAGGAGGAGATGTAGGGGGTGCTGCACAGTGGAGAGCTTTGTGGTGATAGACAGAGATGAGGAGGAGATGTAGGGGGTGCTGCACAGTGGAGAGCTTTGTGGTGATAGACAGAGAGGAGGGTGGAGATGTAGGGGGTGCTGCACTGTGGAGAGCTTTGTGGTGATAGAGAGGAGGGTGGAGATGTAGGGGGTGCCGCACTGTGGAGAGCTTTGTGGTGATAGAGATGAGGGTGGAGATGTAGGGGGTGCTGCACTGTGGAGAGCTTTGTGGTGATAGAGAGGAGGGTGGAGATGTAGGGAGTGCTGCACAGTGGAGAGCTTTGTGGTGATAGACAGAGAGGAGGGTGGAGATGTAGGGGGTGCCGCACTGTGGAGAGCTTTGTGGTGATAGAGATGAGGGTGGAGATGTAGGGGGTGCTGCACTGTGGAGAGCTTTGTGGTGATAGAGAGGAGGGTGGAGATGTAGGGGGTGCTGCACTGTGGAGAGCTTTGTGGTGATAGAGAGGAGGGTGGAGATGTAGGGGGTGCCGCACTGTGGAGAGCTTTGTGGTGATAGAGATGAGGGTGGAGATCTAGGGGGTGCTGCACTGTGGAGAGCTTTGTGGTGATACAGAGGAGGGTGGAAATGTAGGGGGTGCTGCACTGTGGAGAGGATGGGTGGGGTGAGGGTGGAGATGTAGGGGGTGCTACACTAGCACTAGGGAGAGCTTTGTGGTGATAGAGATGAGGAGGAGATGTAGGGGGTGCCGCACTGTGGAAAGCTTTGTGGTGATACAGAGGAGGGTGGAGATGTAGGGGGTGCCGCACTGTGGAGAGGATGGGTGGGGTGAGGGTGGAAATGTAGGGGTGCTACACTAGGGAGAGCTTTGTGGTGATAGAAATGAGGAGGAGATGTAGGGGGTGCTGCACTATGGAGGGCTTTGTGGTGATAGACAGAGAGGAGGGTGGAGATGTAGGGGGTGCAGCACTGTGGAGAGGATGGGTGGGGTGAGGGTGGAGATGTAGGGGGTGCTACACTAGGGAGAGCTTTGTGGTGATAGAAATGAGGAGGAGATGTAGGGGGTGCTGCACTGTGGAGAGCTTTGTGGTGATAGACAGAGAGGAGGGTGGAGATGTAGGGGGTGCTACACTAGGGAGAGCTTTGTGGTGATAGAGATGAGGAGGAGATGTAGGGGGTGCCGCACTGTGGAAAGCTTTGTGGTGATACAGAGGAGGGTGGAGATGTAGGGGGTGCCGCACTGTGGAGAGGATGGGTGGGGTGAGGGTGGAGATGTAGGGGGTGCTACACTAGGGAGAGCTTTGTGGTGATAGAAATGAGGAGGAGATGTAGGGGGTGCTGCACTATGGAGGGCTTTGTGGTGATAGAGATGAGGGGGAGATGTAGGGGGTGCTACACTAGGGAGAGCTTTGTGGTGATAGAAATGAGGAGGAGATGTAGGGGGTGCTGCACTGTGGAGAGCTTTGTGGTGATAGAGATGAGGGGGAGATGTAGGGGGTGCTACACTAGGGAGAGCTTTGTGATGATAGAAATGAGGAGGAGATGTAGGGGGTGCTGCACTGTGGAGAGCTTTGTGGTGATAGAGAGGAGGGTGGAGATGTAGGGGGTGCTGCACTGTGGAGAGCTTTGTGGTGATAGAGAGGAGGGTGGAGATGTAGGGGGTGCTGCACTATGGAGAGCTTTGTGGTGATAGAGATGAGGGTGGAGATGTAGGGGGTGCTGCACTGTGGAGAGCTTTGTGGGTGAGAACAAGCAGTGTGAATTGGATCCTGTGATATATGGGCAGCCAGTGCAATGACTGGCACAGAGCAGAGGTATCCGAGTAGCGGTTGGCCAGATAGGTGACCCTAGCTGCTGCATTAAGGATAGACTGTAGAGGAGAGAGTCTAGTTAGGGGGAGACCAATTAATAGAGAGTTACAGTAGTCCAGGCGAGAGTGGATCAGGGCCACGGTGAGGGTTTGTGTCGTTTCCATTGTCTGAAAGGGGCGGATTCTAGAGATGTTCTTGAGGTGCAAGCGGCAGGAGTGGGCAAGAGATTGTGTATGGGGGGTGAAGGAGAGATCGGTGTCTAGTATAACCCCCAGACAGTGGGTCTGCGGCCTAGGACTTATCGTTGTGCCACACACAGAGAGAGCGATGTCAGGTTGAGGAAGGTTGGGGGACGGAGGGAAAAGCAGAAGTTCAGTTCTTGAAAGGTTAAGTTTCAGATAGAGAGCAGACATGACGTTGCAAACTGCGATCAGGCAGTCACTGGTGTTCTGTAGTACAGCGGGGGTGAGCTCAGGGGATGAGGTGTATAGCGGTGTGTCATCAGCATAAAGAAGGTACTGAAAGCCAAATCTGCTGATGGCCATTCCAATTGGGGCAGTGTAGAGAGAGAAAAGAAGAGGGCCGAGGACTGAACCTTGAGGGACCCCAACAGTGAGATGGAGAGGAGAAGATGTGGAGCCAGCAAATGATACACTGAATGAGCGCCTAGAAAGATAGGAAGAGAACCAGGAAAGAACAGTGTCCTTTAGGCTGATAGAATGGAGCCTAGAGAGAAGGAGATGGTGGTCAACAGTGTCGAAGGCGGCCGAGAGGTCAAGAAGAATAAGCAGAGAGTGGTCAACAGTGTCGAAGGCGGCCGAGAGGTCAAGAAGAATAAGCAGAGAGTGGTCAACAGTGTCGAAGGCGGCCGAGAGGTCAAGAAGAATAAGCAGAGAGTGGTCAACAGTGTCGAAGGCGGCCGAGAGGTCAAGAAGAATAAGCAGAGAGTGGTCAACAGTGTCGAAGGCGGCAGAGAGGTCAAGAAGAATAAGCAGAGAGTGGTCAACAGTGTCGAAGGCGGCAGAGAGGTCAAGAAGAATAAGCAGAGAGTGGTCAACAGTGTCGAAGGCGGCAGAGAGGTCAAGAAGAATAAGCAGAGAGTGGTCAACAGTGTCGAAGGCGGCAGAGAGGTCAAGAAGAATAAGCAGAGAGTGGTCAACAGTGTCGAAGGCGGCAGAGAGGTCAAGAAGAATAAGCAGAGAGTGGTCAACAGTGTCGAAGGCGGCAGAGAGGTCAAGAAGAATAAGCAGAGAGTGGTCAACAGTGTCGAAGGCGGCAGAGAGGTCAAGAAGAATAAGCAGAGAGTGGTCACCGTTACGTTTTGCTGTCAATAGGTCATTGGTCACTTTGACAAGGGCAGTTTCTGTTGCGTGTAAAGGGCAGAAGCCAGACTGTAAAGGATCTAGAAGAGAGTGAGAGGACAGGTAGCGGGTGAGGCGAGAGTAGACCAGGCGCTCCAAGAGTTTAGAGATGAAGGGGAGATTGGAGACTGGTCTGTAGGTGCTTGTGCAGGACGGATCAAGGGAAGGTTTTTTTAATAATTGAATAATAATTTTTTAATAATGGAGTAATGGACTGTTATTTTCTTTAGATATGCCCCATCTTTCCATTTAATAAACATTTTTCTCCCTTTTTAGCCTGTGTGTAAGTCCTGTGTTCATCCAGCCTGTTTTCCTTAAATGTTTCTTATTCTTCCCTCTTTTAGGGATTGTTAACGATTGCGTGTGAGAATCTAATTTTTCAAGATGTCCCATCCTTCCTGGACATTTCTGTCCTTAAGGACATGCGGCCATTGAGTCCCGCTATCCTCTTTCTGAGTCCCGTAAAATCTGCCTTTCTGAAATCCAGCCTTGACGTCTTTCCATATCATATACTCGGATTGTCCTACTGAGAGATGAGATCCAGGGCTTCTGATTGGTTACTACTTTGTCTCACTATTTTTCCCTTACAATAATCCCGATTTTTCGTCTGGGGGCGGCTCCCCCCGTGGGTTACTATGAGGATACTTTGAGATCATGGTGAATTGTCTATAGGGGCACAGGGATTTGTCTGTATTTGGGCCCGTGTGATCCTGGTGACCCAGTGGCACGTGTTTGTCACTTTTAAGCTTTCACTTTAGTAAAAGTTAAGTTTCAGGAGTCATCCCTTTTATTTTGTTGCTGGTTCCTCACGTCGTGGAATGACGAGGCTCCTGCTGCGATTGTTAGAAAGGGTTTGGTGGAGACGGTGAAGGATGTGATGGTGGGATGCCCTATTCCTTCTGGTTGGATGAGTCGAAGACCCTGACTATCCAGGTGGATAGACGTCTTCACGAGCGTATGGATCTGGAGCTGATGTATTGTGTAAGGGACATGTCTGTGACCCTGTGCAATGTGATGGAGCTCAATCCTCTGTAGAGGGGCAGGCATTTAGGAGAAGGAGTAGGCTCTGCTGTTACTGCGGGGAGGCTCCTCATATTAGTGCTGCTTGTCCTTAGCCAGAGAGGAGGGCTGCTCGCTCCTCTGAGGTGGGTGCGTTACAAACTACGTTTCTGCTGTCAGTTTCTTTATGTTCCTCATCATCTTCTCCGGCTCCAGCCTTTGTTCACTCAGGGGCCGCCTTCAATTTGATGGATTTGGGATTTGTGAAAACTTGTGGTCTTCCTCTGGTGCCTCCAAAGATGCATTCCTTTAAGGGGAATTGATGCTACTCCTCTTGCCAAAAATAAGCCCCAGTTCAGGGAATTATGAGGGTTAAACCGGGTCATCAGGAGGAATGTGAATTTTTGGTATTAAAGAACTTCCATGATAATCTGGTGTTAGGATTTCCATGGTTGCAGGCCCATAATCCTATATTAGAGTGGACATCTTTGTCCATCGTTAGCTGGGGTTGTGTGCGCGTGCCGTGGTTGTGTGCGCGTGCCGGGGTTGTGTGCGCGTGCCGGGGTTGTGTGCGCGTGCCGGGGTTGTGTGCGCGTGCCGGGGTTGTGTGCGCGTGCCGGGGTTGTGTGCGCGTGCCGGGGTTGTGGGCGCGTGCCGGGGTTGTGGGCGCGTGCCGGGGTTGTCGGCGTATAATGACCTCTCTGCTTTGTCTATTTCCCCTCCGCCACATGATGTACCTGAGTTTCTGCTTTCCTTGAGGTGTTTAATGAGACTAGTTCTGATTCCTTGCCTCCACATAGGGAGTGTGATTGCGCCATTGAATTATTGCCAGGATCCAAATTCCCCAAGGGACGGATTTTCAATCTATCTGTGCCCGAACATGATGCTATGAGAACCTATATTAAGGAGTCATGGCACCACCACCCCTCATCGACGATCGATGTGATTGGCTGTTCAAATCTGAACCGCCAACCACATCTTTCGCACTGATTTCGGTAAAAATAATGCCGGAATTAGTGCGATACTATGAGATCCGGCTATGATGTGCTGTAGCAGGTACAGCAGATCATAGGTGGATCTCAAACATGCCGCCCCCAGCCCCTGCAGCACTGATTGGAGCGATCGTGCTATGACGCGCAATCGCTCCAATCAGTGTGCATCCGTGGTCAGTTTTCGGGGGGCCTTTTTATTTCCCGTATCCCCGACGCTTTTTGTATCACATCAGTCCGTGCGTCCCGCCGAGCGCTGATCAGGGATGCACATAACGGATCGGCATCCCTGCTCAATTTTTGGCGTGACAAAAAGCATCGGGGATACAGAAAAAAAAGTCACGCCAAAAATTGAGCATGGATGCCGATCCGTTATGTGCATCCCTGATCAGCGCTCAGCGGGACGCACGGACTGATGCGATGCTTTTTTTTTTCCGTATCCCTGACGCTTTTTGTATCGCATCAGTCCGTGCGTCCCGCCGAGCGCTGATCAGGGATGCACATAACGGATCGGCATCTCTGCTTAATTTTTAGCATGACTTTTTTTTTTTTCCGTATCCCCGATGCATTTTGTCCTGCCAAAAATTGAGCATGGATGCCGATCCGTTATGTGCATCCCTGATCAGCGCTCGGCGGGACGCACGGACTGATGCGATACAAAAAGCGTCGGGGATACGGAAAAAGTATCGCATCTGTCCGTGCGTCCCGCTGAGCGCGGATCAGCATCCCTGCTCAATTTTTGGCGTGACTTTTTTTTTTTTTTTTTCCGTATCCCCAGCGCTTTTTGTATCTCATCCGACCGTGCGTCCTGCAGCGGCCGATCAGTGCACTGCGTCTGTGCGTTTGAAAAGTCAAATGGCGTTCCTTGTCTTCTGAGCCCCGCCATGCGCCCAAACAATTGATTTCCACCACATATGAGGTATCTGCGTACTCGGGAAAAATTGCACGATACGTTTTATGGTGCATTTTTTCCTGATACCGTTGTAAAAAGAAAAAAAAAAGCTAGTTTGTTGCTGCAAAAATTTAAAAAAAAAAATAATTTTCACGGTTCAACGTTATCAACTTTCAGTGGAGCCCCTGGGGGTACAAGGGGCTCACTAAACATCTAGATAAATTCCTTGAGGGGTCTAGTTCCAAAATGGGGTAATTTGTGGGGGAGCTCCACTGTTTAGGCACCATAGGGGGGGTCTAAAAACGTGACATGGCGTCCGCTAATGATTCCAACCAATTTTGCTGTCAAATGGTGCCCTTCTCTTCTGAGCCACGCCATGCGCCCAACAAATACTTTCCACCACATGTGAGGTATCTGCGTACTCGGGAGAAATTGCACAATACGTTTTATGGTGCATTTTTTCCTGATACCCTTGTGAAAAAAAAGCTACCTGGTTCAAGTAACAGTTCTGTGGTAAAACAAAAGAAAATTGTATCCATGGCTCAACATTATCAACTTCTGTGGAGCCCCTTGGGGCACACCAAACATCTAGATAAACTCCTTGAGGGGTCTAGTTTCCAAAATGGGGTCACTTGTGGGGGAGCTCCACTGTTTAGGCACCTCAGGGGGTCTCTAAACGTGACATGGTATCCGCTAATGATTCAAACAAATTTTGCTGTCAAATGGTGCTCCTTCTCTTCTGAGCCCCGCCATGCGCCCAAACAATTACTTTCCACCACATATGAGGTATCGTCGTACTCAGGAAAAAATGCACTATAAATTTCATGGTGTATTTTTTCCTGATACCCTTGTGGAAAAAAAAGCTACTTAGTTGAAGCAACAGTTTTGTGGTAAAAAAAAAAAATATATATTTTCACAGCTTAACTTTATAAACTTTTGTGAAGCCCCCAGGTGTTCAAAGTGTTCACCAAACATCTAGAAAAATTATTTGAGGGCTCTAGTTTCCAAAATGGGGTCACTTGTGGGGGAGCTCCATTGTTTAGGCACCTCAGGGGGTCTTCAAACCTGACATGGTGTCCGCTAATGAGTGCAGCTAATTTTGCGTTCAAAAATTCAAATGGCGCTCCTTCCCTTTCGAGATCTGCCGTGTGCCCAAACATTTGATTTCCACCACATATGAGGTATCTGCGTACTCAGGAGAAAATGGACAATACATTTTATGTTGCATTTTTTCCCGATACCCTTGTGAAAAAAAAAGCTACCTAGTTGAAGCAACAGTTTTGTGGTAAAAAAAAATGTTTTTTCTTTTCACGGCTCAACGTTATAAACTTCTGTGAAGCCCCCAGGTGTTCAAAGTGCTCACCAAACATCTAGAAAAATTATTTGAGGGCTCTAGTTTCCAAAATGGGGTTACTTGTGGGGGAGCTCCATTGTTTAGGCACCTCAGGGGGTCTTCAAACCCGACATGGCGTCCGCTAATGAGTGCAGCTAATTTTGCGTTCAAAAATTCAAATGGCGCTCCTTGCCTTTCGACCTCTGCCGTGCACCCAAACAATTGATGTTTACCCCATATGGGGTATCAGCGTACTCAGGAGAAAATGCACAATAAATTGTAGGGTGCACTTTCTCTTTTCTCCCTTGTAAAAATGAAAATTTTATAGCTAAAGTAACATTTTTGTGTTAAAAAGTAAAATTTTCATTTTTTCCTTCCACATTGCTTTGGTTCCTGTGAAGCACCTAAAGGGTTAATAAACTTCTTGGATGTGGTTTTGAGCAGTGTGAGGGGTGCAGTTTTTAGAATGGGGTCACTTTTGGGTATTTTCTGTCACCTCGGCCTCTCAAAGTCACTTCAAATGTGATGTGGTCCCTAAAAAAATTATTTTCTAAATTTTGTTGGAAAAATTAGAATTTGCTGATGAACTTTGACCCCTTCTAACTTCCTAACGGAAAAAAAATTTCTTTCGAAAATTGCGCTGATGTAAAGTAGACAAGTGGGAAATGTTATTTCGTAACTATTTTGTGTGACATATCTCTCAGATTTATGGGCATACATTTTCAAAGTTTGAAAATTGCGAAATTTTCAAAATTTTCGCACAATTTCCTAAATTTTCACAAATAAACGCAAAAAATATCGGCCTAAATTTACCACTGACATGAAGTACAATATGTCACGAAAAAACAATCTCAGAATCGCCAGGATCCGTTGAAGCTCCTGAGTTATAACCTCATAAAGAGACACTGATAAGAATTGCAAAAAAATGGCCCGGTCATTAGGGTGTTTTAGTGGCCGGGGGTGAAGGGGTTAATACAATCACTATTAAATATCAGTATCCGTTGCCTTTGATGTCAGACGTTTTCTCTAGACTATAGGGGGCTAAATGGTTTACCAAACTTGACCTTAAGGGGGCGTACAATCTCATTCGAATTAAGGAGGGTGATGAATGGAAGACTGCTCCTAACACCCCTGAGGGCCATGTTGAGTACCTAGTGATGCCTTTTGGGCTCAAAACGTCGATTTTCGCTCATATGTGTTTATGTTCCATTGTGTTCCCACTGATGAACTTTATCAATAGGACTTTGCTGAGAATCCAGTGAAGGCTTTTTCCACCATTTTGGCACATTCACTTGTTGTTGTACTTAGTATTCCTCCTCTATGTTTGCTCACTATTAGTCCTGGTGGACAGTAGATATTTTTCTGCCTATCGCAGTTGCTACTTAGCGTTTTTCTGAGATAATCTCGCTTGTATATTATCCTGCCTTGTGTCCCGCACAAGAGTTCCCTGATGTAGTGGGGGGCGGGGGGGGGGGGGGTCGTGTGGTCCTCAGGGAATGTTGATCATCAGGAGTTGGCATATATTAGGGTTTTGCTGGCAACACCCAGTGATCTATCCTATCGTTTGTGTCTTGGTTAGCAGGGCCTCTCTGTGCTTAAGTCTATCCCTAACCACCTGTATATTGTTTAATTTTTATATCATCATCAGTATATGTTGGGGGTTTAACTATGCCTTTGAGGCTGCTCAGAGGCATGTGAGGATGCCTTTCTTCATCTTTGAGGTTAGCTAGTTTCTTAGGCGGTGACGAGGCATCTAGGCAGAGTAGGCACGCTCCACCGCAATTTCTATTTGTGTATATGTAGTCAGGGGGTGCCGCCTGTTAGATCTCAACCCCTCTTGTGCTCTATTTTTGGGGTTTTCCTGAATTTTTTTTTCCTCCTGGACTCTTGGGGTAGTGGATCTTGGATTGCCTCTATCCCTGGACAGGGAAGAAGTTTACCCTTGAATGGGATATTTATGGGAATGTCAGCGGTCTCCTGACCATAACATGAGAGATTGTAGAGGTCTGGGGGTCATTGTGCAGGTCTCCATTCTTGGTCATTGTGGAGCATCTCCTCCAATCTGGGGGTCATTGTGGAGCGTCTCTTGCAATCTGGGGCCATTGTGGAGCGTCTCTTCCTGCCTGGGGTTATTGTGGGGTGTCTCCTCTGATTTGGGGGTCATTGTGGAGCATCTCCTCCAATCTGGTGGTCATTGTGGGGCATCTCTTCCTGTCTGGTGGTCATTGTGGGGCATCTCTCCCTGTCTGGTGGTCATTGTGGGGCATCTCTTCCTGTCTGGTGGTCATTGTGGGGCATCTCTTCCTGTCTGGGGGTCATTGTGGGGCATCTCTTCCTGTCTGGGGGTCATTGTGGAGCATCTCCTCCAATCTGGTGGTCATTGTGGGGCATCTCTTCCTGTCTGGGGGTCATTGTGGAGCATCTCCTCCAATCTGGTGGTCATTGAGCAGCATCTCTTCCTGTCTGGGGGTTATTGTGCAGCGTGTCCTCCAATCTGGGGGTCATTGTGGAGCGTCTCTTCCTGCCTGGGGTTATTGTTGGGTGTCTCCTCCGATTTGGGGGTCATTGTGGAGCATCTCCTCCAATCTGGTGGTCATTGTGGGGCATCTCTTCCTGTCTGGGGGTCATTGTGGAGCATCTCCTCCAATCTGGTGGTCATTGTGGGGCATCTCTTCCTGTCTGGGGGTCATTGTGGAGCGTCTCTTGCAATCTGGGGCTATTGTGGAGCGTCTCTTCCTGCCTGGGGTTATTGTGGGGTGTCTCCTCTGATTTGGGGGTCATTGTGGAGCGTCTCTTCGTTTCTGGGGTTATTGTTGGGTGTCTGCTCTGATTTGGGGGTCATTGTGGAGTATCTCCTCCAATCTGGTGGTCATTGTGGGGCATCTCTTCCTGTATGGGGGTCATTGTGGAGCATCTCCTCCAATCTGGTGGTCATCGAGCGGCATCTCGTCCTGTCTGGGGGTTATTGTGCAGCGTGTCCTCCAATCTGGGGGTCATTGTGGAGCGTCTCTTCCTGCCTGGGGTTATTGTTGGGTGTCTCCTCTGATTTGGGGGTCATTGTGGAGCATCTCCTCCAATCTGGTGGTCATTGTGGGGCATCTCTTCCTGTCTGGTGGTCATTGTGGGGCATCTCTCCCTGTCTGGTGGTCATTGTGGGGCATCTCTTCCTGTCTGGTGGTCATTGTGGGGCATCTCTTCCTGTCTGGGGGTCATTGTGGGGCATCTCTTCCTGTCTGGGGGTCATTGTGGAGCATCTCCTCCAATCTGGTGGTCATTGTGGGGCATCTCTTCCTGTCTGGGGGTCATTGTGGAGCATCTCCTCCAATCTGGTGGTCATTGAGCAGCATCTCTTCCTGTCTGGGGGTTATTGTGCAGCGTGTCCTCCAATCTGGGGGTCATTGTGGAGCGTCTCTTCCTGCCTGGGGTTATTGTTGGGTGTCTCCTCCGATTTGGGGGTCATTGTGGAGCATCTCCTCCAATCTGGTGGTCATTGTGGGGCATCTCTTCCTGTCTGGGGGTCATTGTGGAGCATCTCCTCCAATCTGGTGGTCATTGTGGGGCATCTCTTCCTGTCTGGGGGTCATTGTGGAGCGTCTCTTGCAATCTGGGGCTATTGTGGAGCGTCTCTTCCTGCCTGGGGTTATTGTGGGGTGTCTCCTCTGATTTGGGGGTCATTGTGGAGCGTCTCTTCGTTTCTGGGGTTATTGTTGGGTGTCTGCTCTGATTTGGGGGTCATTGTGGAGTATCTCCTCCAATCTGGTGGTCATTGTGGGGCATCTCTTCCTGTATGGGGGTCATTGTGGAGCATCTCCTCCAATCTGGTGGTCATCGAGCGGCATCTCGTCCTGTCTGGGGGTTATTGTGCAGCGTGTCCTCCAATCTGGGGGTCATTGTGGAGCGTCTCTTCCTGCCTGGGGTTATTGTTGGGTGTCTCCTCCGATTTGGGGGTCATTGTGGAGCATCTCCTCCAATCTGGTGGTCATTGTGGGGCATCTCTTCCTGTCTGGGGGTCATTGTGGAGCGTCTCCTCCAATCTGGGGCTATTGTGGGGCGTCTCTTCATGTCTTGGTGTCATTGTGGGGCGTATCCTCCAATTTGGGGTGTCCTTGTGGAGCATCTTTTTCCAGTGTGGGGTCATTGTGGAGCGTTTCCTCTGATTTGGGGGTGATTGGGGGATGTGTATGTGATGGTCTCTGATTATGTCGGTTGCAGCCCATGCAGGCCCAGTGTACAGTATGACTTCCACTGAACGCCATCTGATCAGTGCGGGGGGCAGCGAGGTGAAGGGCTGGCTGTGGAGCGACATCTGTAAGAAGGTGAGCCTCTTTACTTCCCCAGGTCCGCTGGCCATGCGGCCCCCCACTCATTGTCCTCTATTCTTGTGCAGGGCTGTGTGGCAGCGTGGAGTCGCTCGGCCCCCTCCTCCAGGTGAGCACCTCCTCCTGTATTTTCTATTGGAGCCCCTTGCCCTCCTCACTGAACTCCCCTCCCTCTGTCTATAGGAGCAGCCTGGAGACCCCCGAGATCAACAGCCTCATCATCAACCAGAAGGTGAGTACCCCTCAGCATAGTCAGGGACCCCAGAACCTCTGTATATAGCAGTTCTTACCCCTGTGTCCCCCTATCACTGTACGCACAGCCCCTCGTGTCCCCCTCTAGCACTGTATAGATCCCCTCGTGTCCCCTCTAATACTGTATAGAGACCATGTCCCCCTCTAGCACTGTATATAGGGCCCACTGGTCCCCCTCTATCACTGTGTATAGAGCCCCTCCTGTCCCCCTCTAGCACTGTATATAGGGCCCCCTGGTCCCCCTCCATCACTGTATATAGCGGCCCCTGGTCACCACTCCATCACTGTATATAGAGGCCCCTGGTCACCCCTCCATCACTGTATATAGCGGCCCCTGGTCACCCCTCCATCACTGTATATAGCGGCCCCTGGTCACCCCTCCATTACTGTATATAGAGTCCCCGGTCACCCCTGCATCACTGTATATAGTGGCCCCTAGTCACCCCTCCATTACTGTATATAGAGGCCCCTGGTCACCCCTCCATCGCTGTATATAGAGGCCCCTGGTCACCCCTCCATCACTGTATATAGCGGCCCCTGGTCACCCCTCCATCGCTGTATATAGAGTCCCCTGGTCACCCCTGCATCACTGTATATAGCGGCCCCTGGTCACCCCTCCGTCACTGTATATAGAGGCCCCTGGTCACCCCTCCGTCACTGTATATAGCGGCCCCTGGTCACCCCTCCATCACTGTATATAGAGGCCCCTGGTCACCCGTCGATCACTGTATATAGAGGCCCCTGGTCACCCCTCCATCGCTGTATATAGCGGCCCCTGGTCACCACTCCATCACTGTATATAGAGGCCCCTGGTCACCCCTCCATCACTGTATATAGCGGCCCCTGGTCACCCCTCCATCGCTGTATATAGAGGCCCCTGGTCACCCCTCGATCACTGTATATAGAGGCCCCTGGTCACCCCTCCATCGCTGTATATAGAGGCCCCTGGTCACCCCTCCGTCACTGTATATAGCGGCCCCTGGTCACCCCTCCATCACTGTATATAGTGGCCCCTAGTCACCCCTCCATCGCTGTATATAGAGGCCCCTGGTCACTCCTCCATCGCTGTATATAGAGGCCCCTGGTCACTCCTCCATCGCTGTATATAGAGGCCCCTGGTCACTCCTCCATCGCTGTATATAGAGGCCCCTGGTCACTCCTCCATCGCTGTATATAGAGGCCCCTGGTCACCCCTCCGTCACTGTATATAGAGGCCCCTGGTCACCCCTCCGTCACTGTATATAGAGGCCCCTGGTCACCCCTCCGTCACTGTATATAGAGGCCCCTGGTCACCCCTCCGTCACTGTATATAGAGGCCCCTGGTCACCCCTCCGTCACTGTATATAGAGGCCCCTGGTCACCCCTCCTTCACTGTATATAGAGGCTCCTGGTCATCCCTCCTTCACTGTATATAGAGGCCCCTGGTCACCCCTCCATCGCTGTATATAGAGGCCCCTGGTCACCCCTCCATCGCTGTATATAGAGGCCCCTGGTCACCCCTCCGTCACTGTATATAGAGGCCCCTGGTCACCCCTCCGTCACTGTATATAGAGGCCCCTGGTCACCCCTCCGTCACTGTATATAGAGGCCCCTGGTCACCACTCCATCACTGTATATAGAGGCCCCTGGTCACCCCTCCATCACTGTATATAGCGGCCCCTGGTCACCCCTCCATCACTGTATATAGCGGCCCCTGGTCACCCCTCCATTACTGTATATAGAGTCCCCGGTCACCCCTGCATCACTGTATATAGTGGCCCCTAGTCACCCCTCCATTACTGTATATAAAGGCCCCTGGTCACCTCTCCATCACTGTATATAGAGGCCCCTGGTCACCCCTCGATCACTGTATATAGAGGCCCCTGGTCACCCCTCCGTCACTGTATATAGAGGCCCCTGGTCACCCCTCCGTCACTGTATATAGAGGCCCCTGGTCACCCCTCCGTCACTGTATATAGAGGCCCCTGGTCATCCCTCCTTCACTGTATATAGAGGCTCCTGGTCACCCCTCCTTCACTGTATATAGAGGCCCCTGGTCACCCCTCCGCCACTGTATATAGAGGCCCCTGGTCACCCCTCCGTCACTGTATATAGAGGCCCCTGGTCACCCCTCCGCCACTGTATATAGAGGCCCCTGGTCACCCCTCCGCCACTGTATATAGAGGCCCCTGGTCACCCCTCCGTCACTGTATATAGAGGCCCCTGGTCACCCCTCCGCCACTGTATATAGAGGCCCCTGGTCACCCCTCCGTCACTGTATATAGAGGCCCCTGGTCATCCCTCCGTCACTGTATATAGAGGCCCCTGGTCACCCCTCCGCCACTGTATATAGAGGCCCCTGGTCACCCCTCCGCCACTGTATATAGAGGCCCCTGGTCACCCCTCCGCCACTGTATATAGAGGCCCCTGGTCACCCCTCCGTCACTGTATATAGAGGCCCCTGGTCACCCCTCCGTCACTGTATATAGAGGCTTCTGGTCACCCCTCCGTCACTGTATATAGAGGCTTCTGGTCACCCCTCCGTCACTGTAAATAGAGGCCCCTGGTCACCCCTCCGTCACTGTATATAGAGGCCCCTGGTCACCCCTCCGTCACTGTATATAGAGGCTTCTGGTCACCCCTCCCTCACTGTATATAGAGGCCCCTGGTCACCCCTCCGTCACTGTATATAGAGGCTTCTGGTCACCCCTCCGTCACTGTATATAGAGGCTTCTGGTCACCCCTCCGTCACTGTATATAGAGGCTTCTGGTCACCCCTCCGTCACTGTATATAGAGGCTTCTGGTCACCCCTCCGTCACTGTATATAGAGGCTTCTGGTCACCCCTCCGTCACTGTATATAGAGGCCCCTGGTCACCCCTCCGTCACTGTATATAGAGGCCCCTGGTCACCCCTCCGTCACTGTATATAGAGGCCCCTGATCACCCCTCCGTCACTGTATATAGAGGCCCCTGATCACCCCTCCGTCACTGTATATAGAGGCTTCTGGTCACCCCTCCGTCACTGTATATAGAGGCCCCTGGTCACCCCTCCGTCACTGTATATAGAGGCCCCTGATCACCCCTCCGTCACTGTATATAGAGGCCCCTGGTCACCCCTCCGTCACTGTATATAGAGGCCCCTGATCACCCCTCCGTCACTGTATATAGAGGCTTCTGGTCACCCCTCCGTCACTGTATATAGAGGCCCCTGATCACCCCTCCGTCACTGTATATAGAGGCCCCTGATCACCCCTCCGTCACTGTATATAGAGGCCCCTGATCACCCCTCCGTCACGCTTCACTTCACTTCTTCTGTCGCCTGCTTCAGGATAACTCTCTCCTGCTCGGAGGAGGCAGCTGTCACATTCATGCCATGGACTTGGAGTCGGGGACGTTCACGGTAAGTGATAATGACCTGTTACCTCCCCCCACCCCCCGGGCTTTACCTCCCCCCACCCCCCGGGCTTTACCTCCCCCCACCTGACGGGACGATGTCTCCCAGCTTCAGGAGTGTGGGCCTTTACTGCTGCCCTTTGGTAGTGATACCATCCATGCACATTGCACTGTAGTGACCGCTCAGCGCCAGTCGTGCAGGGGAGAAAGGCGGCACACGCAAGGGGAGGACGATCACGTGTGCACCAGCACTTCCTGCCCCCTCTACAGCTCGGGTTGTGTGGGGCCGGTGCTGCCTTCTGTAACGTCTGTGTCTTCTGCAGATGACCCTCCAGGGCCACGAAGATTACATCCACTGCCTATGTCTCCGGGAGCACCAGCGAGAGTGCGTTTCTGGCAGTGAGGACGGCTCGGTCCGGCTGTGGGGTGAGTACGGGGGTGGTCACTGGCTCGGCCCCTTGCAGGCTTCAGTCTGATGCTGTCATTCCTTCCCCAGATCTCAGGACGGGGTCACAGACACACAAGATTGAGATGTACAAATATGAGGTAAGCTCCGCCCTAATGACTCCGCTCCAGTGGCTCCTCCCCAACTCTAGTGGCTGCATCCCTGACACAAAGAGATTTATGCAGGCTTTGCCAGCTGTCATGGCGGCTTCAGGATGTGTGGAGACTGCAGATTGTGGCAGTCGGCGTGCAAAATTCCCTGAGGTCTGTGATCAGTGCAGGGAGACGCGGGCGTCAATCCACAGGTTTGGGCAGACTAGCAAGTCTGTTTGTTTCCTTTGATCACATGCTGTGCTGGAGCCAATCACATTCGCTCCCCTCCTATATATGCTGGCTGGACTATTTCTTTAATGCCATCTATAGCTTATCTATACTGCCTATACTGGTCTGGTGAGATGATGTGATCCAGACTTCCTGGTGCTTGTTGTGCATTATTGCTGTGAGCGGTTCTGGTGTTAACCCTTGTTGTCTTTTTGTCACTACCTTCCAGCTCTTGCTTTTCTCCTGAGTCTCTATTTCTTTATTCCTGTGAGTGTGCAGTGTGTGTTCAAGTTTTGGTTTTCCCCTGTCTGTCTTAATCTGTGTTTCCATCACACTTCTGCCCCATCCTTTCCTGGGGGGGAGGTAACAGATTAGTAATGGTCAGGAGCATAGCCAGGCACATAACTCGGGCCTCTCCACCATTAGGGGTAACCCTGAGGTCAGGTATAGCCTTAAGGTCCCCTAGTGTGAGAGACAGCATAGGACTCCCTGTCCCTCCCAATCTTGCGGTCACATCATGAAAGCCCCGTTTTGCTTGCGGCGTCTTTCTGTGTTTCACATTCCTGTTTCTCTCTTAGGAGTGTGCGCGGCCGCAGTACGGCAAGTGGATCAGCTGCGTAGCTACAGACTCAGACTGGATGGTGAGGGCAGATGGGTACCGTGACGGCGGGCTGCAGTCTCAGGGTGGGGCAGAATGAGGCATGATGTTGCGCTATGATTGATGATATCTCCTTTAGGTTTGTGGTGGGGGTCCCATGTTATCACTATGGCATCTCCGCTCCGTCACCCCGACCACCATCTTCCCAGTCCTGGAGTGCCAGCAACAGGTCATGTTCTATCAGGACATGGTAAGTAGACCGCTCACGACCACCCCCGTTCTGCTCGCCTCCCGCCTCCCTCCTTGCTCCACAGTTTTGCTCGCCTCCCTCCTCGCTCCACAGATTTGCTCTCCTCCCTCCTCGCTCCACAGATTTGCTCTCCCTCCTCGCTCTACAGATTTGCTCTCCTCCCTCTTCGCTCCACAGTTTTGCTCCCCTCCCTCCCTGCTCCACACTTTTGCTCCCCTCCCTCCCTGCTCCACACTTTTGCTCGCCTCCCTCCCTGCTCCACATTTTTGCTCGCCTCCCTCCTTCCTCCACACTTTTGCTCGCCTCCCTCCTCGCTCGACACTTTTGCTCGCCTCCCTCCTCGCTCCACACTTTTGCTCGCCTCCCTCCTCGCTCCACAGTTTTGCTCGCCTCCCTCCTCGCTCCACAGTGTTGCTCGCCTCCCTCCTCGCTCCACAGTGTTGCTCGCGTCCCTCCTCGCTCCACAGTGTTGCTCGCGTCCCTCCTCGCTCCACAGTGTTGCTCGCGTCCCTCCTCGCTCCACAGTGTTGCTCGCGTCCCTCCTCGCTCCACAGTGTTGCTCGCGTCCCTCCTCGCTCCACAGTGTTGCTCGCGTCCCTCCTCGCTCCACAGTGTTGCTCGCGTCCCTCCTCGCTCCACAGTGTTGCTCGCGTCCCTCCTCGCTCCACAGTGTTGCTCGCGTCCCTCCTCGCTCCACAGTGTTGCTCGCGTCCCTCCTCGCTCCACAGTGTTGCTCGCGTCCCTCCTCGCTCCACAGTGTTGCTCCCGTCCCTCCTCGCTCCACAGTGTTGCTCGCGTCCCTCCTCGCTCCACAGTGTTGCTCGCGTCCCTCCTCGCTCCACAGTGTTGCTCGCGTCCCTCCTCGCTCCAGTGTTGCTCGCGTCCCTCCTCGCTCCACAGTGTTGCTCGCGTCCCTCCTCGCTCCACAGTTTTTCTCGCCTCCCTCCTCCCTCCACAGTTTTGCTTGCCTCCCTCCACAGTTTTGCTCGCCTCCCTTCACAGTTTTGCTCGCCTCCCTCCACAGTTTTGCTCGCCTCCCTCCACAGTTTTGCTCGCCTCCCTCCACAGTTTTGCTCGCCTCCCTCCACAGTTTTGCTCGCCTCCCTCCACAGTTTTGCTCGCCTCCCTCCACAGTTTTGCTCGCCTCCCTCCACAGTTTTGCTCGCCTCCCTCCACAGTTTTGCTCGCCTCCCTCCACAGTTTTGCTCGCCTCCCTCCACAGTTTTGCTCGCCTCCCTCCACAGTTTTGCTCGCCTCCCTCCACAGTTTTGCTCGCCTCCCTCCACAGTTTTGCTCGCCTCCCTCCACAGTTTTGCTCGCCTCCCTCCACAGTTTTGCTCGCCTCCCTCCACAGTTTTGCTCGCCTCCCTCCACAGTTTTGCTCGCCTCCCTCCACAGTTTTGCTCGCCTCCCGCCTCCCTCCACAGATTTGCTAGCCTCCTGCTTCCCGCCTCGCTCCACAGATTTGCTCGCCTCCCTCCTCGCTTCACAGATTTGCTTGCCTCCCTCCTCGCTTCACAGATTTGCTCTCCTCCCTCCTCGCTCCACACTTTTGCTCGCCTCCCTCCTCGCTCCACACTTTTGCTCGCCTCCCTCCTCGCTCCACACTTTTGCTCGCCTCCCTCCTTGCTCCACACTTTTGCTCGCCTCCCTCCTCGCTCCACACTTTTGCTCGCCTCCCTCCTCGCTCCACACTTTTGCTCGCCTCCCTCCTCGCTCCACACTTTTGCTCGCCTCCCTCCTCGCTCCACACTTTTGCTCGCCTCCCTCCTCGCCCACACTTTTGCTCGCCTCCCTCCTCGCTTCACACTTTTGCTCGCCTCCCTCCTCGCTCCACACTTTTGCTCGCCTCCCTCCTCGCTCCACAGTTTTGCTCGCCTCCCTCCTTGCTCCACAGTTTTGCTCGCCTCCTTCCTTGCTCCACACTTTCGTTCTCCTCCCTCCTTGCTCCACACGTTTGCTCTCCTTCCTCCTTGCTCCACAGATTTGCTCGCCCCCCCCCTCTTTCTGTTTGTCCACCACCCCTGCCTCCCTCGCTGTCCTGCGTACTGTTTTGTGGTGCTGCTTCTCGTCTCTCGTATCATTGTTGACTCTCTTTCAGATCCTGTCTGCAGGGCATGCGCCACAAATCAACCACTGTCAGATAACTGGAGACATCCGCGCTCAGATCCCGAGCTCGCCCTGCACCATCTACTCACTGAGCGTCAATGAGAGCTCCCAGGAAAACAAGGTACAAACTAATGAGAGGATGACGACCTCACGGGGGCCGCAGAGAGAGGAAGAGACGAGAGGGAAAGAGACCTGTAGAGAGAGGCTGGGCGATAGAGAGCGACAGAGAGAGTGAAGGAGACATGTAGAGAGAGGCTGGGCGATAGAGAGCGACAGAGAGAGTGAAGGAGACATGTAGAGAGAGGCTGGGCGATAGAGAGCGACAGAGAGAGTGAAGGAGACATGTAGAGAGAGGCTGGGCGATAGAGAGCGACAGAGAGAGTGAAGGAGACATGTAGAGAGAGGCTGGGCGATAGAGAGCGACAGAGAGAGGGAAAGAGACCTGTGGAGAGAGGCTGGGCGATAGAGAGCGACAGAGAGAGGGAAGGAGACCTGTAAAGAGAGGCTGGGCGATAGAGAGCGACAGAGAGAGGGAAGGAGACCTGTAGAGAGAGGCTGGGCGATAGAGAGCATCAGAGAGACGGGCAGAGGGTCAGAGAGGGACAATGATGAGTCGCAGAGAAGCAGGGTAAGGCCTCCTTCACACATTCATTTCCCCGGTACTTGTGATGTCCATTTTCACACGTACCGGAGACACGGACTCACGTAAACCCATTAAAATCAATGGGTTTGGTCACACATCTGTGATTTTACATGGACCATGTGCTCCACACGCTTACATGTCCGTTTTCTGCCGGTATCACCCGGACCGCACGCTATGTCATCTGTGTTACATCAATGTGACACGTACCAGAGAAAACACAGGTCACATAAAAATAAAGACTTTTTATACTTGCCTGTCTCCTGCGCCGCTGTTTCCTGCGCCGATGTCTCTTCCGGGTCTCACTCATTATTCTCATGCATATTTACTGCACTGACCGTGGACTCAGAAGCAAAGGTGACAACAGCTCTGGGGACAGGTGAGTATACAAGGTCATGCTGTCCGATGTCACATGGATAGCACAGGGACAGCACACGGACATATGCACACACACGCGCCTTCACCACGGCGGTTCATGTTTTGCATGGATGTGTGACGGAGGTCGATGAGCGAGAGACGTGGCTGCGTGAGACGAGGCGATTCCTGTTCAGACACTGCTCATCCTCTGCTTGATCCCCAGGTCCTCACAGCCGCCGGGAGCAGCTCCAAGATTGATGTTTTCACCAATTTTCGATACCGTGCCTTCTCCCTCAGCTTCACATGAGCCGCATCGCGATGATTACATAATTTTTTTTTTTTATTACTAATTTTTTTTTTTGTTAAATTTTATAATAAATGTAACAATTTTTTTTTCGTGGTCTGTGTTTGACATTTTGTGGTGACAGCTCCATCCCTGTGTCTCCTGAGAGCTTAAATCACCAGCTGTTGCCCAGGGAGGATTTGTGGCAGTAAAATACCTGATACACATGGCCTCCAACCATGTGTCCTGTGGGAGCTTACATCACCAACCGTTACCTAGGGAGGATTTGTGGCAGTAAAATACCTGATACACATGGCCTCCATCCATGTGTCCTGTGGGAGCTTACATCACCAACCGTTACCTAGGGAGGATTTGTGGCAGTAAAATACCTGATACACATGGCCTCCATCCATGTGTCCTGTGGGAGCTTACATCACCAACCGTTACCTAGGGAGGATTTGTGGCAGTAAAATACCTGATACACATGGCCTCCATCCATGTGTCCTGTGGGAGCTTACATCACCAACAGTTACCTAGGGAGGATTTGTGGCAGTAAAATACCTGATACACATGGCCTCCATCCATGTGTCCTGTGGGAGCTTACATCACCAACCGTTACCTAGGGATGATTCGTGGCAGTAAAATACCTGATACTGATGACCTCCATCCTTGTATCCTGTGGGAGCTTATATTACCAGCCGTTACCTAGGGATGATTTGTGGCAGTAAAAAATAGAAGATAGTGATGACCTTCATCTTGAGGTCCTGGCCGTCACGGACACAGCACATAGTTCTGGATTTTGGGTCTACACCCTGAGGTCCCAGCCGTCTCGAGCACAGTGGACAGTCCTGGATTTGAGACTAAACGCTGAGGTCCTGGACTTTCCGGGCACAGCATACAGTCCTGGATTTGGGTCTACACCCTGAGGTCTCAGCCTTCCTGGGCACAGTAGACAGTACTTCATTTGAGTCCACACCCTGAAGTCCCGGCCTTCCTGGACACAGCACACACACCTCTATTTGGGTGTACACCCTGAGGTCCCGGCGTCCCCGAGCACAGCACACAGTCCTGGATTTCGGTGTACATCCTGAGGTCCCGGCTTCCCTGCCACAGCAGACAGTTCTGGATTTGGGCCGACACCCTGAGGTCCCAGGTACAGCAGACAGTCCTGTACTTGGGTCTATACCCTGAAGTCCCAGCCACCCCGAGAACAGCAGACAAAGCCAGATTTGGGTCTACACCCTGATTCCCTAGACGTTCCGGGTACAGCAGACAGTCCTATATTTGGGTGTACACCCTGAGGTCCCAGCCGTCCTGGGCACAGCACACAGTCCTGGATTAGGGTCTATTCCCTGAGGTCCCGGGCACAGCACACTGTACTGCATTTAGGTCTACAGCCTGAGGTCCCGGCCTTCCCGGGCACAGCACACAGTACTGGATTAGGGTCTACAGCCTGAGGTCCCGGCCTTCCCGGGCACAGCACACAGTACTGGATTAGGGTCTATTCCCTGAGGTCCCGGGCACAGCACACTGTACTGCATTTAGGTCTACAGCCTGAGGTCCCGGCCTTCCCGGGCACAGCACACAGTACTGGATTAGGGTCTACAGCCTGAGGTCCCGGCCTTCCCGGGCACAGCACACAGTACTGGATTAGGGTCTACAGCCTGAGGTCCCGGCCTTCCCGGGCACAGCACACAGTACTGGATTAGGGTCTACAGCCTGAGGTCCCGGCCTTCCCGGGCACAGCACACAGTACTGGATTAGGGTCTACAGCCTGAGGTCCGGGCCTTCCCGGGCATAGCACAAAGTACTGGATTTGGGTCTACAGCCTGGGGTCCCGGCCTTCCCGGGTGCAGCACACAGTACTGGATTAGGGTCTACAGCCTGAGGACCCGGTCTTCCCAGGCACAGCAGATAGTACTGGATTAGGGTCTACAGCCTGAGGTCCCGGCCTTCCCGGGCACAGCACACAGTACTGGATTTGGGTCTACAGCCTGAGGTCCTGGCCTTCCCGGGCACAGCACACAGTACTATATTAGGGTCTACAGCCTGAGGTCCCGGTGTTCCCGGGCACAGCAGACAGTAGTGGATTTGGGTCTACAGCCTGAGGTCCCGGCCTTCCCGGGCACAGCAGACAGTACTGGATTTGGGTCTACAGCCTGAGGTCCCGGCCTTCCCGGGCACAGCACACAGTACTGGATTAGGGTCTACAGCCTGAGGTCCCGGCCTTCCCGGGCACAGCAGATAGTACTGGATTTGGGTCTACAGCCTGAGGTCTGGGGCTTCCCGGGCACAGCAGACAGTACTGGATTAGGGTCTATAGCCTGAAGTCCCGGCCTTCCCGGGCACAGCACACAGTACTGGATTTGGGTCTACAGCCTGAGGTTCGGGCCTTCCCGGGCACAGTAGATAGTACTGGATTAGGGTCTACAGCCTGAGGTCCAGGCCTTCCCGGGCACAGCACACAGTACTATATTAGGGTCTACAGCCTGAGGTCCCGGTGTTCCCGGGCACAGCAGACAGTACTGGATTAGGGTCTACAGCCTGAGGTCCGGGCCTTCCCGGGCACAGCACACAGTACTGGATTTGGGTCTACAGCCTGAGGTCCCGGCCTTCCCGGGTACAGCACACAGTACTGGATTAGGGTCTACAGCCTGAGGACCCGGCCTTCCCGGGCACAGCACACAGTACTGGATTTGTGTCTACAGCCTGAGGTCCCGGCATTCCCGGGCACAGCAGACAGTACTGGATGTGGGTCTACAGCCTGAGGTCCCGGCCTTCCCGGGCACAGCAGACAGTACTCGATTTGGGTCTACAGCCTGAGGTCCCGGCCTTCCCGGGCACAGCACACAGTACTGGATTTGGGTCTACAGCCTGAGGTCCCGGCCTTCCCGGGCACAGCACACAGTACTGGATTATGGTCTACAGCCTGAGGTCCCGGCCTTCCCGGGCACAGCAGATAGAACTGGATTTGGGTCTACAGCCTGAGGTCCGGGCCTTCCCGGGCACTGCAGACAGTACTGGATTAGGGTCTACAGCCTGAGGTCCCGGGCTTTCCTGGCACAGCACACAGTACTGGATTTGGGTCTACAGCCTGAGGTCCCGGCCTTCCCGGGCACAGCAGACAGTACTGGATTTGGGTCTACAGCCTGAGGTCCTGGCCTTCCCAGGCACAGCACACAGTACTGGAATAGGGTCTACAGCCTGAGGTCCCGGCCTTCCCGGGCACAGCACACAGTACTGGATTTGTGTCTACAGCCTAGGGTCCCGGCATTCCCGGGCACAGCAGACAGTACTGGATGTGGGTCTACAGCCTGAGGTCCCGGCCTTCCCGGGCACAGCAGACAGTACTCGATTTGGGTCTACAGCCTGAGGTCCCGGCCTTCCCGGGCACAGCACACAGTACTGGATTTGGGTCTACAGCCTGAGGTCCCGGCCTTCCCGGGCACAGCATACAGTACTGGATTTGGGTCTACAGCCTGAGGTCCCGGTCTTCCCGGGCACAGCAGATAGTACTGGATTAGGGGCTATAGCCTGAGGTCCCGGCCTTCCCGGGCACAGTACACAGTACTGGATTTGGGTCTACAACCTGAGGTCTGGGCCTTCCCGGGCACAGCACACAGTACTGGATTTGGATCTACAGCCTGAGGTCCGGGCCTTCCCGGGCACAGCAGACAGTACTGTATTAGGGTCTACAGCCTGAGGTCCCGGCCTTCCCGGGCACAGCACACGGTACTGGATTAGGGTCTACAGCCTGAGGTCCCGGCCTTCCCGGGCACAGCAGACAGTACTGGATTAGGGTCTACAGCCTGAGGGCCCGGCCTTCCCGGGCACAGCACACAGTACTGGATTTGGGTCTACAGCCTGAGGTCCCGGCCTTCCCGAGCACAGCACACAGTACTGGATTATGGTCTACAGCCTGAGGTCCCGGCCTTCCTGGGCACAGCAGATAGAACTGGATTTGGGTCTACAGCCTGAGGTCCGGGCCTTCCCGGGCACTGCAGACAGTACTGGATTAGGGTCTACAGCCTGAGGTCCCGGGCTTTCCTGGCACAGCACACAGTACTGGATTTGGGTCTACAGCCTGAGGTCCGGGACTTCCCGGGCACAGCAGACAGTATTGGATTAGGGTCTACAGCCTGAGGTCCGGGCCTTCCCGAGCACAGCAGACAGTACTGGATTAGAGTCTATAGCCTGAGGTCCTGGCCTTCCCGGGCACAGCACACAGTACTGGATTTGGGTCTATAGCCTGAGGTCCGGGCCTTCCCGGGCACAGCAGACAGTACTGGATTTGGGTCTACAGCCTGAGGTCCCGGTCTTCCCGGGCACAGCACACAGTACTGGATTTGGGTCTACAGCCTGAGGTCCGGGCCTTCCCGGGCACAGCAGACAGTATTGGGTTAGGGTCTACAGCCTGAGCTCCCGGCCTTCCCGGGCATAGCACACAGTACTGGATTTGGGTCTGAGGTCCCGGTCTTTCCAAGCACAGAACACAGTACTAGATTATGGTCCAGAGCCTGAGGTCCCGGCCTTCCCGGGCACAGCAGACAGTACTGTATTTGGGTCTACAGCCTGAGGTCTGGGCCTTCCCGGGCACAGCAGACAGTACTGGATTAGGGTCTATAGCCTGAGATCCTGGCCTTCCCGGGCACAGCACACAGTACTGGATTTGGGTCTACAGCCTGAGGTCCTGGCCTTCCCGGGCACAGCAGACAGTATTAAATTAGGGTCTACAGCCTGAGGTCCCGGCCTTCCCGGGCACAGTAGACAGTACTGGATTTGGGGCTACAGCCTGAGGTCCGGGCCTTCCCGAGCACAGCACACAGTACTGGATTTGGTTTTACAGGCTGAGGTCCGTGCCTTCCCAGGCACAGCAGACAGTACTGGATTAGGGTCTACAGCCTGAGGTCCCGGCCTTCCCAAGCACAGCAGACAGTACTGGATTTGGGTCTACAGCCTGAGGTCCCGGCCTTCCTGGGCACAGTAGACAGTACTGGATTTGGGTCTACAGCCTGAGGTCCCGGCCTTCCCTGGCATAGCACACATTACTGGATAAGGCTCTACAGCCTGAGGTCCCGGCCTTCCCGAGCAAAGCACACAGAACTGGATTAGGCTCTACAGCCTGAGGTCCCGGCCTTCCCGAGTACAGCAGACAGTACTGGATTAGGGTCTATAGCCTGAGGTCCTGGCCTTCCCGGGCACAGCACACAGTACTGGATTTGGGTCTACAGCCTGAGGTCCAGGCCTTCCCGGGCACAGCACACAGTACTGGATTAGGGTCTACAGCCTGAGGTCCCGGCCTTCCCGGGCACAGCACACAGTACTGGATTAGGGTCTACAGCCTGAGGTCCAGGCCTTCCCGGGCACAGCACACAGTACTGGATTAGGGTCTACAGCCTGAGGTCCGGGCCTTCCCGGGCACAGCACACAGTACTGGATTAGGGTCTACAGCCTGAGGTCCCGGCCTTCCCAGGCACAGTAGACAGTATTGCATTAGGGTCTACAGCCTGAGGTCCGGGCCTTCTCGGGCACAGCAGACAGTACTGGATTAGGGTCTACAGCCTGAGGTCCCGGCCTTCCCGGGCACAGCACACAGTACGGAGAATATCTGGAGCCACCAGCTTGCTGATACGCACATAATTTGTCCTTTGTTCTGTTCTATAAAAGCACAAGAGGGGATGAATATTTATTCACTGAGCTATAATGGTTAGCGATCAAGTAGAAATCCTCTTTGAATACACATGGTGAATACTTTTGCACTCAGCGAGGATGGCTGGAGATCACGGTATACAAACATTAGTGAGGATATAGGTGGTGAATACTTTTGCATTCTGCTCATATGGCTGTAAATTACCTTTATATAATCCTCAGTGATGAACAGGAGTGAATACTTTTGCATTCAGCTCGTTTAGCTAAGAATCACCTTATACAATCCCCTGTGAGGATACAGGGGAGGAATACTTTTGCATTTAACTTTTATGGCTGGAGATCAGGCTATACAACACTCCGTGATGACACAAGGGGTGAATACTTTTTGCCTCTGCAGACTGTGCCCCCCCAGATTGTGTGGTGATAGTCCTCTGTGAGGACACAGGGGGTGAATACTTTCTGCCTCTGCAGACACTGCCCCCGGATTGTGTGGTGATAGTCCTCTGTGAGGACACAGGGGGTGAATACTTTCTGCCTCTGCAGACGCCCCCCCGGGTTGTGTGGTGATAGTCCTCTGTGAGGACACAGGGGTGAATACTTTCTGCCTCTGCAGACAGTGCCCCTGGATTATGCGGTGATAGTCCTCTGTGAGGACACAGGGGGTGAATACTTTCTGCCTCTGCAGACACTGCCCCCGGATTGTGCGGTGATAGTCCTCTGTGAGGACACAGGGGGGTGAATACTTTCTGCCTCTGCAGACGCTGCCCCCGGATTGTGCGGTGATAGTCCTCTGTGAGGACACAGGGGGTGAATACTTTCTGCCTGTGCAGACACTGCCCCCGGATTGTGCGGTGATAATCCTCTAATCCTCGGTGGTAATTCCCGGCTGGCAGCTGACGCGGCTGAGCTGAGCTCCATGTTGTGCTGCCGCAGGTGGAGCAGACCTGTGTGCTGCCTCCTGTCTCCTCCCTGTAAAGCCACACCTGACATATGAGGAGAGAGTCCGGAAGAGACGAGTGCACCTGGGATGGTGCCGGGACCCCGGACTGCACAGGTGACTGCGCCCCTGCATGTGCTGGTGATACAGTGGACGGACTGCGCCCCTGCATGTGCTGGTGATATAGTGGATGGACTGCGCTCCTGCATGTGCTGGTGATATAGTGGATGGACTGCGCCCCTGCATGTGCTGGTGATATAGTGGACGGACTGCTCCCCTGCATGTGCTGGTGATATAGTGGATGGACTGCGCTCCTGCATGTGCTGGTGATATAGTGGATGGACTGCGCTCCTGCATGTGCTGGTGATATAGTGGATGGACTGCGCCCCTGCATGTGCTGGTGATATAGTGGATGGACTGCGCTCCTGCATGTGCTGGTGATATAGTGGATGGACTGCGCTCCTGCATGTGCTGGTGATACAGTGGATGGACTGCGCTCCTGCATGTGCTGGTGATATAGTGGATGGACTGCGCCCCTGCATGTGCTGGTGATATAGTGGATGGACTGCGCTCCTGCATGTGCTGGTGATATAGTGTATGGACTGCGCCCCTGCATGTGCTGGTGATATAGTGGACGGACTGCTCCCCTGCATGTGCTGGTGATATAGTGGATGGACTGCGCTCCTGCATGTGCTGGTGATATAGTGGATGGACTGCGCTCCTGCATGTGCTGGTGATATAGTGGATGGACTGCGCTCCTGCATGTGCTGGTGATATAGTGGACGGACTGCGCTCCTGCATGCGCTGGTGATATAGTGGACGGACTGCTCTCCTGCATGTGCTGGTGATATAGTGGATGGACTGCGCCCCTGCATGTGCTGGTGATATAGTGCATGGACTGCGCTCCTGCATGTGCTGGTGATATAGTGGACGGACTGCACTCCTGCATGTGCTGGTGACATAGTGGATGGGCTGCGCCCCTGCATGTGCTGGTGATATAGTGGATGGACTGCGCCCCTGCATGTGCTGGTGACATAGTGGATGGACTGCGCCCCTGCATGTGCTGGTGACATAGTGGATGGACTGCGCCCCTGCATGTGCTGGTGATATAGTGGATGGAGTCTGGCAGGTATGTATGTCTTATATGCGGCGGCTCCTATAGACGTTCTTTCTGTCCCTGATTTCTTGCAGCGTCAGTTCTCGTCCTCGTCCTGCACATCCCTGTATAAGGCGGCATCACGGGGGATATCCTTTATAAGGCGGCATCACGAGGGATATCCTGTATAAGGCGGCATCAGGAGGGATATCCTGTATAAGGCGGCATCATGGGGGATACCCTGTATAAGGCGGCATCACGGGGGATATCTTGTATAAGGCGGCATCACGGGGGATATCCTGTATAAGGCGGCATCACGGGGGATATCCTGTATATGGCGGCATTACGGGGGATATCTTGTATAAGGCGGCATCACGGGGGATATCTTGTATAAGGCGGCATCACGAGGGATATCCTGTATAAGGCGGCATCACGGGGGATATCCTGTATATGGCGGCATCACGGGGGATATCCTGTAAAAGGCGGCATCACGGGGGATATCCTGTATAAGGCGGCATCACGAGGGATATCCTGTATAAGGCGGCATCACGGGGGATATCCTGTACAAGGCGGCATCACGAGGGATATCCTGTATAAGGTGGCATCACGGGGGATATCCTATATAAGGCGGCATCACGGGGGATATACTGTATATGGCGGCATCACGAGGGATATCTTGTATAAGGCGGCATCACGGGGGATATTCTGTATATGGCGGCATCACGAGGGATATCCTGTATATGGCGGCATCACGGGGGATATCCTGTATATGGCGGCATCACGGGGGATATCCTGTATAAGGCGGCATCACGGGGGATATCCTGTATAAGGCGGCATCACGGGGGATATCCTGTATAAGGCGGCATCACGGGGGATATCCTGTATATGGCGGCATCACGAGGGATATCCTGTATATGGCGGCATCAAGGGGGATACCCTGTATAAGGTGGCATCACGGGGTATATCCTGTATAAGGCGGCATCACGGGGGATATCCTGTATATGGCGGCATCACGGGGGATATCCTGTATATGGCAGCATCACGGGGGATATCCTGTATAAGGCGGCATCACGGGGGATATCCTGTATATGGCGGCATCACGGGGGATATCCTGTATAAGGCGGCATCACAGGGGATATCCTGTATAAGGCGGCATCACGGGGGATATCCTGTATATGGCGGCATCACGGGGGATATCCTGTATAAGGCGGCATCACGGGGGATATCCTGTATAAGGCGGCATCACGGGGGATATCCTGTATATGGCGGCATCACGGGGGATATCCTGTATATGGCGGCATCACGGGGGATATCCTGTATATGGCGGTATCACGGGGATATCCTGTATAAGGCGGCATCACGGGGGATATCCTGTATAAGGCCGCATCACGGGGGATATCCTGTATATGGCGGCATCACGGGTGATATCCTGTATATGACGGCATCACGGGGGATATTCTGTATATGGCGGCATCACGAGGGATATCCTGTATATGGCAGCATCACGGGGGATATCCTGTATAAGGCGGCATCACAGGGGATATCCTGTATAAGGCGGCATCACGGGGGATATCCTGTATATGGCGGCATCACGGGGGATATCCTGTATAAGGCGGCATCACGGGGGATATCCTGTATAAGGCGGCATCACGGGGGATATCCTGTATATGGCGGCATCACGGGGGATATCCTGTATATGGCGGCATCACGGGGGATATCCTGTATATGGCGGTATCACGGGGATATCCTGTATAAGGCGGCATCACGGGGGATATCCTGTATAAGGCGGCATCACGGGGGATATCCTATATAAGGCGGCATCACGGGGGATACCCTGTATAAGGCGGCATCACGTGGGGATACCCTGTATAAGGCGGCATCACGAGGAATATCCTGTATATGGCGGCATCACGGGGGATACCCTGTATAAGGCGGCATCACGGGGGATATCCTGTATAAGGCGGCATCACGAGGGATATCCTGTATATGGAGGCATCACGGGGGATATCCTGTATAAGGCGGCATCACGGGGGATATCCTGTATATGGCGGCATCACGGGGGATACCCTGTATAAGGCGGCATCACGGGGGATACCCTGTATAAGGCGGCATCACGAGGGATATCCTGTATATGGAGGCATCACGGGGGATATCCTGTATAAGGCGGCATCACGGGGGATATCCTGTATATGGCGGCATCACGGGGGATATCCTGTATATGGCGGCATCACGGGTGATATCCTGTATATGGCGGCATCACGGGGGATATCCTGTATAAGGCGGCATCACGAGGGATATCCTGTATATGGCGGCATCACGGGGGATATCCTGTATAAGGCCGCATCACGGGGGATATCCTGTATATGGCGGCATCACGGGTGATATCCTGTATATGACGGCATCACGGGGGATATTCTGTATATGGCGGCATCACGAGGGATATCCTGTATATGGCAGCATCACGGGGGATACCCTGTATAAGGCGGCATCACGAGGGATATCCTGTATAAGTCGGCATCACGGGTGATATCCTGTATAAGGCGGCATCACGAGGGATATCCTGTATAAGGCCGCATCACGGGGGATATCCTGTATAAGGCCGCATCACGGGGGATATCCTGTATATGGCGGCATCACGAGGGATATCCTGTATATGGCGGCATCAAGGGGGATACCCTGTATAAGGTGGCATCACGGGGTATATCCTGTATAAGGCGGCATCACAGGGGATATCCTGTATAAGGCGGCATCACGGGGGATATCCTGTATATGGCGGCATCACGGGGGATATCCTGTATAAGGCGGCATCACGGGGGATATCCTGTATAAGGCGGCATCACGGGGGATATCCTGTATATGGCGGCATCACGGGGGATATCCTGTATATGGCGGCATCACGGGGGATATCCTGTATATGGCGGTATCACGGGGATATCCTGTATAAGGCGGCATCACGGGGGATATCCTGTATAAGGCCGCATCACGGGGGATATCCTGTATATGGCGGCATCACGGGTGATATCCTGTATATGACGGCATCACGGGGGATATTCTGTATATGGCGGCATCACGAGGGATATCCTGTATATGGCAGCATCACGGGGGATATCCTGTATAAGGCGGCATCACAGGGGATATCCTGTATAAGGCGGCATCACGGGGGATATCCTGTATATGGCGGCATCACGGGGGATATCCTGTATAAGGCGGCATCACGGGGGATATCCTGTATAAGGCGGCATCACGGGGGATATCCTGTATATGGCGGCATCACGGGGGATATCCTGTATATGGCGGCATCACGGGGGATATCCTGTATATGGCGGTATCACGGGGATATCCTGTATAAGGCGGCATCACGGGGGATATCCTGTATAAGGCGGCATCACGGGGGATATCCTATATAAGGCGGCATCACGGGGGATACCCTGTATAAGGCGGCATCACGTGGGGATACCCTGTATAAGGCGGCATCACGAGGAATATCCTGTATATGGCGGCATCACGGGGGATACCCTGTATAAGGCGGCATCACGGGGGATATCCTGTATAAGGCGGCATCACGAGGGATATCCTGTATATGGAGGCATCACGGGGGATATCCTGTATAAGGCGGCATCACGGGGGATATCCTGTATATGGCGGCATCACGGGGGATACCCTGTATAAGGCGGCATCACGGGGGATACCCTGTATAAGGCGGCATCACGAGGGATATCCTGTATATGGAGGCATCACGGGGGATATCCTGTATAAGGCGGCATCACGGGGGATATCCTGTATATGGCGGCATCACGGGGGATATCCTGTATATGGCGGCATCACGGGTGATATCCTGTATATGGCGGCATCACGGGGGATATCCTGTATAAGGCGGCATCACGAGGGATATCCTGTATATGGCGGCATCACGGGGGATATCCTGTATAAGGCCGCATCACGGGGGATATCCTGTATATGACGGCATCACGGGGGATATTCTGTATATGGCGGCATCACGAGGGATATCCTGTATATGGCAGCATCACGGGGGATACCCTGTATAAGGCGGCATCACGAGGGATATCCTGTATAAGTCGGCATCACGGGTGATATCCTGTATAAGGCGGCATCACGAGGGATATCCTGTATAAGACCGCATCACGGGGGATATCCTGTATAAGGCCGCATCACGGGGGATATCCTGTATAAGGCGGCATCACGAGGGATATTCTGTATATGGCGGCATCACGGGGGATATCCTGTATAAGGCGGCATCACGAGGGATATCCTGTATATGGCGGCATCACGGGGGATACCCTGTATAAGGCGGCATCACGAGGGATATCCTGTATAAGTCGGCATCACGGGTGATATTCTGTATAAGGCGGCATCACGGGGATATCCTGTATAAGGCGGCATCACGGGGGATATCCTGTATATGGCGGCATCACGGGGGATATCCTGTATATGGCGGCATCACGGGGGATATCCTGTATAAGGCGGCATCACGGGGGATATCCTGTATATGGAGGCATCACGGGGGATATCCTGTATAAGGCGACATCACGGGTGATATCCTGTATAAGGCGGCATCACGGGTGATATCCTGTATAAGGCGGCATCACGGGGGGATACCCTGTATAAGGCGGCATCACGGGGGATACCCTGTATATGGCGGCATCACGAGGGATACCCTATATAAGGCGGCATCACGAGGAATATCCTGTATATGGCGGCATCACGGGGGATACCCTGTATAAGGCGGCATCACGGGGGATATCCTGTATAAGGCGGCATCACGGGGGATACCCTGTATAAGGCGGCATCACGAGGGATATCCTGTATATGGAGGCATCACGGGGGATATCCTGTATATGGCGGCATCACGAGGGATATCCTGTATAAAGCGGCATCACGGGGGATATCCTGTATATGGCGGCATCACGGGGGATACCCTGTATAAGGCGGCATCACGGGGGATACCCTGTATATGGCGGCATCACGAGAGATACCCTGTATAAGGCGGCATCACGAGGGATATCCTGTATATAGAGGCATCACGGGCAATATCCTGTATATGGCGGCATCACAAGGGATATCCTGTATATGGCGGCATCACGAGGGATATCCTGTATAAGGCGGCATCACGGGGGATATCCTGTATATGGTGGCATCACGAGGGATACCCTATATAAGGCGGCATCACGAGGGATACCCTGTATATGGCAGCATCACGAGGGATACCCTATATAAGGCGGCATCACGAGGGATACCCTGTATATGGCAGCATCACGAGGGATACCCTGTATAAGGCGGCATCACAAGGGATATACTGTATATGGCGGCATCTTGGGGGATATCCTGTATATGGCAGCATCACGAGGGATACCCTGTATAAGGCGGCATCACGGGGGATATCCTGTATAAGGCGGCATCACGAGGGATACCCTGTATAAGGCGGCATCACGGGGGATATCCTGTATAAGGCGGCATCACGAGGGATACCCTGTATATGGCGGCATCACGAGGGATATCCTGTATAAGGCGGCATCACGGGGGACATCCTGTATATGGCGGCATCACGGGGGATATCCTGTATAAGGCGGCATCATGAGGGATACCCTGTATATGGCGGCATCACGAGGGATATCCTGTATAAGGCGGCATCACGGGGGATATCCTGTATAAGGCGGCATCACGAGGGATATCCTGTATAAGTCGGCATCACGGGTGATATCCTGTATATGGCGGCATCACGGGGGATATCCTGTTTAAGGCGGAATCACGAGGGATACCCTGTATAAGGCGGCATCACAAAGGATATCCTGTATATGGCGGCATCACGAGGAATATCCTGTATATGGCGGCATCACGGGGGATATCCTGTATAGGGCGGCATCACGAGGGATATCCTGTACATGGCGGCATCACGGGGGATATCCTGTATAAGGCGGCATCACGAGGGATATTCTGTATATGGCGGCATCACGGGGAATATCCTGTATAAGGCAGCATCACGGGGAATACCTTGTATAAGGCGGCATCACGGGGGATATCCTGTATTTGGCGGCATCACGGGGGATATTCTGTATATGGCGGCATCACGGGTGATATCCTGTATATGGCGGCATCACGGGGGATACCCTGTATAAGCCGGCATCACGAGGGATATCCTGTATAAGTCGGCATCACGGGTGATACCCTGTATAAGGCGGCATCACGGGGGATACCCTGTATATGGCGGCATCACGAGGGATACCCTGTATAAGGCGGCATCACGAGGGATATCCTGTATATAGAGGCATCACGGGCGATATCCTGTATATGGCGGCATCACGGGCGATATTCTGTATATGGCGGCATCACGAGGGATATCCTGTATATGGCGGCATCACGGGGGATATCCTGTATAAGGCCGCATCACGGGGGATATCCTGTATATGGCGGCATCACGGGTGATATCCTGTATATGACGGCATCACGGGGGATATTCTGTATATGGCGGCATCACGAGGGATATCCTGTATATGGCAGCATCACGGGGGATACCCTGTATAAGGCGGCATCACGAGGGATATCCTGTATAAGTCGGCATCACGGGTGATATCCTGTATAAGGCGGCATCACGGGGGATATCCTGTATAAGGCCGCATCACGGGGGATATCCTGTATAAGGCCGCATCACGGGGGATATCCTGTATAAGGCGGCATCACGAGGGATATTCTGTATATGGCGGCATCACGGGGGATATCCTGTATAAGGCGGCATCACGAGGGATATCCTGTATATGGCGGCATCACGGGGGATACCCTGTATAAGGCGGCATCACGAGGGATATCCTGTATAAGTCGGCATCACGGGTGATATTCTGTATAAGGCGGCATCACGGGGATATCCTGTATAAGGCGGCATCACGGGGGATATCCTGTATATGGCGGCATCACGGGGGATATCCTGTATATGGCGGCATCACGGGGGATATCCTGTATAAGGCGGCATCACGGGGGATATCCTGTATATGGAGGCATCACGGGGGATATCCTGTATAAGGCGACATCACGGGTGATATCCTGTATAAGGCGGCATCACGGGTGATATCCTGTATAAGGCGGCATCACGGGGGGATACCCTGTATAAGGCGGCATCACGGGGGATACCCTGTATATGGCGGCATCACGAGGGATACCCTATATAAGGCGGCATCACGAGGAATATCCTGTATATGGCGGCATCACGGGGGATACCCTGTATAAGGCGGCATCACGGGGGATATCCTGTATAAGGCGGCATCACGGGGGATACCCTGTATAAGGCGGCATCACGAGGGATATCCTGTATATGGAGGCATCACGGGGGATATCCTGTATATGGCGGCATCACGAGGGATATCCTGTATAAAGCGGCATCACGGGGGATATCCTGTATATGGCGGCATCACGGGGGATACCCTGTATAAGGCGGCATCACGGGGGATACCCTGTATATGGCGGCATCACGAGGGATACCCTGTATAAGGCGGCATCACGAGGGATATCCTGTATATAGAGGCATCACGGGCGATATCCTGTATATGGCGGCATCACAAGGGATATCCTGTATATGGCGGCATCACTAGGGATATCCTGTATAAGGCGGCATCACGGGGGATATCCTGTATATAGAGGCATCACGGGGGATATCCTGTATATGGCGGCATCACGAGGGATATCCTGTATAAGGCGGCATCACGGGGGATATCCTCTATATATGGCGGCATCACGAGGGATACCCTATATAAGGCGGCATCACGAGGGATACCCTGTATATGGCAGCATCACGAGGGATACCCTGTATAAGGCGGCATCACAAGGGATATACTGTATATGGCGGCATCTCGGGGGATATCCTGTATATGGCAGCATCACGAGGGATACCCTGTATAAGGCGGCATCACGGGGGATATCCTGTATAAGGCGGCATCACGAGGGATACCCTGTATAAGGCGGCATCACGGGGGATATCCTGTATAAGGCGGCATCACGAGGGATACCCTGTATATGGCGGCATCACGAGGGATATCCTGTATAAGGCGGCATCACGGGGGACATCCTGTATATGGCGGCATCACGGGGGATATCCTGTATAAGGCGGCATCATGAGGGATACCCTGTATATGGCGGCATCACGAGGGATATCCTGTATAAGGCGGCATCACGGGGGATATCCTGTATAAGGCGGCATCACGAGGGATATCCTGTATAAGTCGGCATCACGGGTGATATCCTGTATATGGCGGCATCACGGGGGATATCCTGTTTAAGGCGGAATCACGAGGGATACCCTGTATAAGGCGGCATCACAAAGGATATCCTGTATATGGCGGCATCACGAGGAATATCCTGTATATGGCGGCATCACGGGGGATATCCTGTATAAGGCGGCATCACGAGGGATATCCTGTACATGGCGGCATCACGGGGGATATCCTGTATAAGGCGGCATCACGAGGGATATTCTGTATATGGCGGCATCACGGGGAATATCCTGTATAAGGCAGCATCACGGGGAATACCTTGTATAAGGCGGCATCACGGGGGATATCCTGTATTTGGCGGCATCACGGGGGATATTCTGTATATGGCGGCATCACGGGTGATATCCTGTATATGACGGCATCACGGGGGATACCCTGTATAAGGCGGCATCACGAGGGATATCCTGTATAAGTCGGCATCACGGGTGATACCCTGTATAAGGCGGCATCACGGGGGATACCCTGTATATGGCGGCATCACGAGGGATACCCTGTATAAGGCGGCATCACGAGGGATATCCTGTATATAGAGGCATCACGGGCGATATCCTGTATATGGCGGCATCACGGGCGATATCCTGTATATGGCGGCATCACGAGGGATATCCTGTATATGGCGGCATCACGGGGGATATCCTGTATAAGGCGGCATCACGGGGGATATCCTGTATAAGGCGGCATCACGGGTTATATCCTGTATATGGCGGCATCACGGGGGATATCCTGTATATGGCGGCATCACGGGGGATACCCTGTATAAGGCGGCATCACGGGGAATATCCTGTATATGGCGGCATCACGGGGGATATCCTGTATATGGCGGCATCACGGGGGATATCCTGTATAAGGCGGCATCACGAGGGATATCCTGTATATGGCGGCATCACGGGGGATATCCTGTATAAGGAGGCATCACGGGGGATACCTTGTATAAGGCGGCATCACGGGGGATATCCTGTATATGGCGGCATCACGGGGGATATTCTGTATATGGCGGCATCACGGGTGATATCCTGTATATGGCGGCATCACGAGGGATATACTGTATAAGTCGGCATCACGGGTGATACCCTGTATAAGGCGGCATCACGAGGGATATCCTGTATAAGGCGGCATCACGAGGGATACCCTGTATAAGGCGGCATCACGGGGGATATCCTGTATAAGGCGGCATCAGGAGGGATACCCTGTATATGGCGGCATCACGAGGGATATCCTGTATAAGGCGGCATCACGGGGGACATCCTGTATAAGTCGGCATCACGTGTGATATCCTGTATATGGCGGCATCACGGGGGATATCCTGTATATGGCAGCATCACGAGGGATACCCTGTATAAGGCGGCATCACGGGGGATATCCTGTGTAAGGCGGCATCACGGGGAATATCCTGTATATGGCGGCATCACGGGGGATACCCTATATAAGGCCGCATCACGGGGGATACCCTGTATATGGCGGCATCACGAGGGATACCCTGTATAAGGCGGCATCACGAGGGATATCCTGTATAAGGCGGCATCACGGGGGATATCCTGTATATGGCGGCATCACGGGGGATATCCTGTATATAGCGGCATCACGGGGGATATCCTGTATATGGCAGCATCACGAGGGATACCCTGTATAAGGCGGCATCACGGGGGATATCCTGTGTAAGGCGGCATCACGAGGGATACCCTGTATAAGGCGGCATCATGGGGGATATCCTGTATAAGGCGGCATCACGAGGGATACCCTGTATATGGCGGCATCACGACGAATACCCTGTATAAGGCGGCATCACGGGGGATATCCTGTATATGGCGGCATCACGAGGAATATCCTGTATATGGGGGCATCACGGGGGATATCCTGTATAAGGCGGCATCACGAGGGATATCCTGTATATGGCGGCATCACGGGGGATATCCTGTATAAGGCGGCATCACGAGGGATATCCTGTATATGGCGGCATCATGGGGGATATCCTGTATAAGGCGGCATCACGAGGGATATCCTGTATATGGCGGCATCACGGGGGATATCCTGTATAAGGCGGCATCACGGGGGATACCTTGTATAAGGCGGCATTACGGGGGATATCCTGTATAAGGCGGCATCACGGGGGATATCCTGTATATGGCGGCATCACAGGGGATATCCTATATATGGCGGCATCACGGGTGATATCCTGTATATGACGGCATCACGGGGGATATCCTGTATATGGCGGCATTACGGGTGATATCCTGTATATGGCGGCATCACGGGGGATATCCTGTATATGGCGGCATCACGGGGGATATCCTGTATATGGTGGCATCACGGGGGATATCCTGTATATGGCGGCATCACGGGGGATATCCTGTATATGGCGGCATCACAGGGGATACCCTGTATAAGGCGGCATCACGGGGGATATCCTATATATATGGCGGCATCACGGGGGATATCCTGTATATGGCGGCATCACGGGGGATACCCTGTATAAGGCGGCATCACGGGGGATATCCTGTATAAGGTGGCATCACGGGGCGTATCCTGTATATGGCGGCATCACGGGGGATATCCTGTATATGGCGGCATCACGGGGGATATCCTGTATATGGCGGCATCTCGGGGGATACCCTGTATAAGGCGGCATCACGGGGGATATCCTGTATATAGCGGCATCACGGGGGATATTCTGTATATGGCGGCATCACGGGTGATATCCTGTATATGGCGGCATCACGGGGGATACCCTGTATAAGGCGGCATCACGAGGGATATCCTGTATAAGTTGGCATCACGGGTGATATCCTGTATAAGGCGGCATCACGGGGAATATCCTGTATAAGGCCGCATCACGGGGGATATCCTGTATATGGCGGCATCACGAGGGATATCCTGTATATGGCGGCATCACGGGGGATATTCTGTATATGGCGGCATCTCGGGTGATATCCTGTATATGGCGGCATCACAGGTGATATCCTGTATAAGGCGGCATCACGGGGGATATCCTGTATAAGGCCGCATCACGGGGGATATCCTGTATATGGCGGCATCACGGGGGATATCCTGTATATAGCGGCATCACGGGGGATATCCTGTATATGGTGGCATCACGGGGGATATCCTGTATATGGCGGCATCACGGGGGATATCCTGTATATGGCGGCATCACAGGGGATACCCTGTATAAGGCGGCATCACGGGGGATATCCTATATATATGGCGGCATCACGGGGGATATCCTGTATATGGCGGCATCACGGGGGATACCCTGTATAAGGCGGCATCACGGGGGATATCCTGTATAAGGTGGCATCACGGGGCGTATCCTGTATATGGCGGCATCACGGGGGATATCCTGTATATGGCGGCATCACGGGGGATATCCTGTATATGGCGGCATCTCGGGGGATACCCTGTGTATAAGGCGGCATCACGGGGGATATCCTGTATATAGCGGCATCACGGGGGATATTCTGTATATGGCGGCATCACGGGTGATATCCTGTATATGGCGGCATCACGGGGGATACCCTGTATAAGGCGGCATCACGGGGAATATCCTGTATAAGGCCGCATCACGGGGGATATCCTGTATATGGCGGCATCACGAGGGATATCCTGTATATGGCGGCATCACGGGGGATATTCTGTATATGGCGGCATCTCGGGTGATATCCTGTATATGGCGGCATCACAGGTGATATCCTGTATAAGGCGGCATCACGGGGGATATCCTGTATAAGGCCGCATCACGGGGGATATCCTGTATATGGCGGCATCACGAGGGATATCCTGTATATGGCGGCATCACGGGGGATATTCTGTATATGGCGGCATCACGGGTGATATCCTGTATATGGCGGCATCACGGGGGATACCCTGTATAAGACGGCATCACGAGGGATATCCTGTATAAATCGGCATCACGGGTGATATTCTGTATAAGGCGGCATCACGGGAATATCCTGTATATGGCGGCATCACGGGGGATATCCTGTATATGGCGGCATCACGGGGGATATCCTGTATATGGCGGCATCACGGGGGATATCCTGTATATGGCGGCATCACGGGGGATATCCTGTATATGTCGGCATCACGGGGGATATCCTGTATAAGGCGGCATCACGAGGGATATCCTGTATATGGCGGCATCACGGGGGATATCCTGTATAAGGCGGCATCACGGGTGATGCTCTGTATAAGGCGGCATCACGGGGGATACCCTGTATAAGGCGACATCATGAGGGGTACCCTGTATAAGGCGACATCACGGGGGATACCCTGTATAAGGCGGCATCACGGGGGATATCCTGTATATGCCGGCATCACTGGTGATATCCTGTTCAAGGCAGCATCACGAGGGATATCCTGTATATAGCGGCATCACGGGGGATATCCTGTATAAGGCGGCATCACGGGGGATATCCTCTATATGGCGGCATCACGGGGGATACCCTGTATATAGCGGCATCACGAGGGATACCCTGTATAAGGCGGCATCACGGGGGATACCCTGTATATAGCGGCATCACGAGGGATATCCTGTATAAGTCGGCCTCACGGGTAGTATCCTGTATATGGCGGCATCGCGAGGGATATCCTGTATAAGTCGGCATCACGGGTGATATCCTGTATAAGGCGGCTTCACGGGGGATATCCTGTATAAGGCGGCATCATGAGGGATATCCTGTATATGGCGGCATCACGAGGGATACCCTGTATAAGGCGGCATCACGGGGGATATCCTGTATATGGCGGCATCACGAGGGATATCCTGTATGTGGCGGCATCACGGGGGATATCCTGTATATGGCGGCATCACGAGGGATACCCTGTATAAGGCGGCATCACGGGGGATATCCTGTATAAGGCGGCATCACGGGGGATATCCTGTATGTGGCGGCATCACGGGGGATATCCTGTATATGGCGGCATCACGGGTGATATCCTGTATATGGCGGCATCACGGGGGATATCCTGTATATGGCGGCATCACGGGGGATATCCTGTATAAGGCGGCATCACGGGGGATATCCTGTATATGGCGGCATCACGGGGGATATCCTGTATATGGCGGCATCACGGGGGATATCCTGTATATGGCGGCATCACAGGGGATATCCTGTATATGGCGGCATCACGGGGGATATCCTGTATATGGCGGCATCACGGGGGATATCCTTTATAAGGCGGCATCATGAGGGATATCCTGTATATAGAGGCATCACGGGCGATATCCTGTATATGGCGGCATCACGAGGGATATCCTGTATATGGCGGCATCACGAGGGATATCCTGTATAAGGCGGCATCACGGGGGATATCCTGTATATGGAGGCATCACGGGGGATATCCTGTATATGACGGCATCACGAGGGATATCCTGTATAAGGCGGCATCACGGGGGATATCCTGTATATGGCGGCATCACGGGGGATACCCTTTATAAGGCGGCATCACGGGGGATACCCTGTATATGGCGGCATCACGAGGGATACCCTGTATAAGGCGGCATCACGAGGGATATACTGTATATGGCGGCATCACGGGGGATTTCCTGTATATGGCAGCATCACGAGGGATACCCTGTATAAGGCGGCATCACGGGGGATATCCTGTATAAGGCGGCATCACGAGGGATATCCTGTATATGGCGGCATCACGAGGGATACCCTGTATATGGCGGCATCACGAGGGATATCCTGTATAATGCGGCATCACGGGGGATATCTTGTATAAGTCGGCATCACGGGTGATATCCTGTATAAGGCGTCATCACGGGGGATATCCTGTATAAGTCGGCATCACGAGGGATGCCCTGTATAAGGCGGCATCACGGGGGATATCCTGTATATGGCGGCATCACGAGGAATATCCTGTATATGGAGGCATCACGGGGGATATCCTGTATATGGCGGCATCACAGGGGATATCCTGTGTATGGCGGCATCACGGGGGATATCCTGTATATGGCGGCATCACGGGGGATACCCTGTATAAGGCGGCATCACGGGGGATATCCTCTATATGGCGGCATCACGGGGGATATTCTGTATATGGCGGCATCACGGGGGATACCCTGTATAAGGCGGCATCACGGGTGATATCCTGTATATGGCGGCATCACGGGGGATATCCTGTATATGGCTGCATCACGGGAGATATCCTGTATATGGCGGCATCACGGGTGATATCCTGTATATGGCGGCATCACGGGGGATACCCTGTATAAGGCGACATCACGAGGGATACCCTGTATAAGGCGACATCACGGGGGATACCCTGTATAAGGCGGCATCACGGGCGATATCCTGTATATGGCGGCATCACGATGGATACCCTGTATAAGGCGGCATCACGGGGGATATCCTGTATAAGGCGGCATCACGGGGGTTATCCTGTTCAAGGTGGCATCACGAGGGATATCCTGTATAAGGCGGCATCACGGGGGATATCCTGTATAAGGCGGCATCACGGGGGATACCCTGTATAAGGCGGCATCACGGGGGATATCCTGCATATGGCGGCATCATGGGGGATACCCTGTATAAGGCGGCATCACGAGGGATATCCTGTATATAGCGGCATCACGGGGAATATCCTGTATAAGGCGGCATCACGGGGGATATCCTCTATATGGCGGCATCACGGGGGATACCCTGTATAGGGCGGCATCACGGGGGATACCCTGTATAAGGCGGCATCACGAGGGATATCCTGTATAAGTCGGCATCACGGGTGATATCCTGTATAAGGCGGCATCACGTGGGATATCCTGTATAAGGCGGCATCACGAGGGATATCCTGTATATGGCGGCATCACGAGGGATATCCTGTATATGGCGGCATCACGAGGGATACCCTGTATAAGGCGGCATCACGGGGGATATCCTGTATATGGCGGCATCACGAGGGATATCCTGTATGTGGCGGTATCACGGGGGATATCCTGTATAAGGCGGCATCACGAGGGATATCCTGTATATGGCGGCATCACGGGGGATACCCTGTATAAGGCGGCATCACGGGGGATATCCTGTATATGGCGGCATCACAGGGGATATCCTGTATATGGCGGCATCACGGGGGATATCCTGTATATGGCGGCATCACGGGGGATATCCTGTATATGGCGGCATCACAGGCGATATCCTGTATATGGCGGCATCACGGGTGATATCCTGTATATGGCGGCATCACGGGGGATATCCTGTATATGGCGGCATCACGGGGGATATCCTGTATAAGGCGGCATCACGGGGGATATCCTGTATATGGCGGCATCACGGGGGATATCCTGTATATGGCGGCATCACGGGGGATATCCTGTATATGGCGGCATCACAGGGGTTACCCTGTATAAGGCGGCATCACGAGGGGTATCCTGTATATGGCGGCATCACGGGGGATATCCTGTATATGGCGGCATCACGGGGGATATCCTATATATGGCGGCATCACGGGGGATACCCTGTATAAGTCGGCATCACGGGGGATATCCTGTATATGGCGGCATCACGGGGGATATTCTGTATATGGCGGCATCACGGGGGATATCCTGTATATGGCTGCATCACGGGAGATATCCTGTATATGGCGGCATCACGGGTGATATCCTGTATATGGCGGCATCACGGGGGATATCCTCTATATGGCGGCATCATGGGGGGTATCCTGTATATAGAGGCATCACAGGGGATATCCTGTATATGGAGGCATCACGGGGGATATCCTGTATATAGAGGCATCACGGGGGATATCCTGTATATGGAGGCATCACGGGGGATATCCTGTATATGGAGGCATCATGGGGGATATCCTGTATATGGCGGCATCACGGGGGATACCCTGTATAAGGCGGCATCACGAGGGATATCCTGTATATGGCGGCATCACGGGGGATACCCTGTATAAGGCGGCATCACTGGAGATATCCTGTATAAGGCGGCATCACGGGGGATATCCTATATATGGCAGCATCACGGGGGATACCCTGTATAAGGTGGCATCACGGGGGATATCCTGTATATGGCGGCATCACGGGTGATATCCTGTATATGGCGGCATCACGGGGGATATCCTATATATGGCGGCATCACGGGGGATACCCTGTATAAGGTGGCATCACGGGTGATATCCTGTATATGGCGGCATCACGGGGGATATTCTGTATATGGCGGCATCACGGGTGATATCCTGTATATGGCGGCTTCACGGGGGATATCCTGTATATGGCGGCATCACGGGTAATATCCTGTATATGGGGGCATCACGGGTGATATCCTGTATATGGCAGCATCATGGGGGATATCCTGTATAAGGCGGCATCACGGGGGATATCCTGTATAAGGCGGTATCACGGGGGATATCCTGTATATGGCGGCATCACGGGGGATATCCTGTATATGGCGGCATCACGGGGGATATCCTGTATATGGCGGCATCACGGGGGATAACCTGTATATATCACTAACCACTCGTTCTGCCCTATACAGTCTAAACCCTTTGTTTCCCTCCACTCTCCATACAGACACATCTGCAGGTTTTTCCTTCTGCTCTCTATATAGACACATCTGCAGGTTTTTCCCTCCGCGCTCTATACAGACCCATCTGCAGGTTTTTCCCTCCACTCTTTATACAGACACGTCTGCAGGTTTTTCCCCTCCGCTCTCTATACAGACACATCTGCAGGTTTTTCCCTCCACTCTCTATACAGACACATCTGCAGGTTTTTCCCTCCGCTCTCTATACAGACACATCTGCAGGTTTTTACCTACGCTCTCTATACAGATACATCTGCATGTTTTCCCCTCTGCTCTCTATACAGACACATCTGCAGGTTTTTTCCCACTCTCTATATACACATCTGCATGATTTTCCTCCGCTCTCTATACAGACACATCTGCAGGTTTTTCCTCCGCTCTCTATACAGACACATCTGCAGGTTTTTCCCTCTGCTCTCTATATAGACACATCTGCAGATTTTTCCCTCCACTCTCTATACAGACACATCTGCAGGCGTTTCCTCCGCTCTCTATACAGACACATCTGCAGGTTTTTCTTTCTGCTCTCTATATAGACACATCTGCAGGTTTTTGCCTCCACTCTCTATACAGACACATCTGCAGGTGTTTCTTCCGCTCTCTATACAGACACATCTGCAGGTTTTTCTTTCTGCTCTCTATATAGACACATCTGCAGGTTTTTCCCTCTACTCTCTATACAGACACATCTGCAGGTGTTTTTCTCCACTCTCTATACAGACACATCTGCAGGTTTTTCCCTCCCCTCTCTATACAGACACATCTGCAGGTTTTTGCCTCTGCTCTCTATACAGACACATCTGCAGGTTTTTCCTGACAGATCTGGTGTAGCTGAGCCATGTTTGGAGGTCGCCGCTCGCTCCGGCCTTTTCATCTTTGCCCATAAATTTTCCATAGGACTGAGATCAGGGATTTGTGATGGCCACTCCAAAACATTGACCTTGTTCTCCTTTAGCCCCTGTGTGACCAGTTTGGCAGTAGCTTCGGGTCATTGTCCATTTGGAAGACCCGTTTCCACCCAAGCTGTAAGTTCCTGGCTGATGTCTTGAGATGTTCTTCAGTATTGCACATAATCTTCTCTCCTCATGACGCCATCTATTTTGTGAAGTCACCAGTCCCTGCTGCAGGAAAAACCCCACACCATGCTGCTGCCCCCGGGTGTCACAGGTGGTGGGATGGTGTTCTCCAGCTTCAAAGCTTCTCCCTTTCTCCTGCAAACGTAACGATGGTCATTATGGCCAAACAGTGCAATGTTAGTTTCCTCAGACCCCAGGACGTCTCCACATATTAAGCTCTTTGTTCCTGTTGCATTTACAGACATTAATCTGGCTTTTTCTGTGTCTTTTGGAGTAATGGCTTCTTCCTGGCAGAGTGGTCTTACAGCCCATGTTGATACAGGACTCATTTCACTGAGTGACACAATCTTACCAGCTTCCGCCAGCATCTTCACAAGGTCTTCTGCTTTTGTTCTTGGGTTGATCTGCACATGTCTGACCAAAGCACGTTCATCTCTGGGGCACAGAACCCGTCTCCTTCCTGAGCGGTATGATGGCTGGACATTCCCATCTTGTGTGTACTTGCGAATAATTGTTTGTACAGATGAAAGAGGCACCTTCAGGAATCTGGAAATTGTGCCCAAGGATGAACCAGACGTGTAAAAGTCACAATTCCCTTTCTGAGATTTTGGCTGATTTCTTTTGACTTTCCCATGATGCTTCACAAAGAAGCGGTGTGTTTCAGGTGTGCAGATGTGTCTGTATAGAGAGAGGAGGGAAAAACCTGCAGATGTGTCTGTATAGAGAGAGGAAGGGAAAACCTGCAGATGTGTCTGTATAGAGAGTGGAGGGAAAAACCTGCAGATGTGTCTGTATAGAGAGAGGAAGGGAAAACCTGCAGATGTGTCTGTATAGAGAGCGGAGGGAAAAACCTGCAGATGTTTCTGTATAGAGAGCGGAAGGAAAAACCTGCAGATGTGTCTGTATAGAGAGCGGAGGGAAAAACCTGCAGATGTGTCTATATAGAGATCAGAGGGGAAAACCTGCAGATGTGTCTGTATAGAGCGGAGGGATAAACCTGCAGATGGGTCTGTATAGCGAGCGGAGGGAACAACCTCAAGATGTGTCTGTATAGAGAGAGGAGGGAAAGACTTGCAGATGTGTCTGTATAGAGACGGAGGGAAAAACCTGCAGATGTGTCTGTATAGAGAGCAGAGGGAAAAACCTGCAGATGTGTCTGCATAGAGAGCGGAGGGAAAAACCTGCAGATGTGTCTATATAGAGAGCGGAGGAAAAACCTGCAGATGTGTCTGTATAGAGAGCGGAGGGAAAACCTGCAGATGTGTCTGTATAGAGAGCGGAGGGAAATACCTGCAGATGTGTCTGTATAGAGAGTGGAGGGAAAACCTGCAGATGTGTCTATATAGAGAACGGAGGGAAACTTCTCGTTTCACCTGTGTATAGTACCGTGCTAGCCACTGAGCCATCCTGCTGCTCTATATATAGTTTAGTGCTGACCATTGAGCCCCCCTCCTTCCCTATATACAGTTCCGTGTTAACCACTGAGCCATCGTGCTGCCCTATATAGTCCAGTACTAACCACTGAGCCCTTGTGCTGCCCTATATATGGTGCAGTGCTGACCACTGAGCCACCATGCTGCCGCATATATAGTACAGTGCTAACCACTGAGTCACCACGCTGCCCTATGTATAGTAAAGTGCTAACCACTGAGCCACCATGCTGCCCTATATATAGTACACTGCTAACCACTGAGCCCTCGTGCTGCCCAATATATAGTACAGTGCTAACCACTGAGCTACTGTTCTGCCCTATATATAGTACAGTACTAACCACTGAGCCACTGTGCTACCCTATATATAGTACAGTACTAACCACTGAGCCACCATATTGCCTTATATATAATACAGTAATAACCACTGAGCCCTCATGCTGCCCTACATGTAGTAGTGTGCTAACCACTGAGTCTGTATGCCTTTTGTATTTTTCGGGTGGGGATTTGATCCTTTTTCGGGGGTCAGTGATATGTGGGTGGCGGCGTGTCCTGGGCGCAGGGTGACGTGGTTTCGGGCTGGATCCGATGTTTTGCTTGCGTTGTGTAAGCCGCTGAGTTTCGTCACACCCGCTCTGCTGGTCGGACTTGTCCTGGGCCATTCACACCCTTAGAGATGTGTCATACACCGATCCCAACCTGTGTACCACGGAGACAGGTGCTGCCCAGGTGACAGCGCCGGCAGGGGACGGGGGAGGGTGCTGTCAGTCCGCAGCACGACACCCGTAGGGCGACATTCCTGACATACAATATTACAATCGCGCTGCATCCAGGAAAGTCTGAAAACCTTCTGCATGGAATGTGATAGAAATATGAAAAGTCTGACACAATGGAGGGAAAGCGGCAGCCGCGAGAGAAGGACGAGGGTTCAGTGACCTCTGGTCTTGGCCCCTCGTCCAAGGCTCCCTGTGCTGCGTCCAGTCTGCTGGCTCCTGGGCTACCTCTACTGGATACTGGGCTACCTGTCCTGAGCCACTTGTGCTGGGTCTGATCTGCTGTGTGCCGGGTCTGATCTGCTGTGTGCCGGGTCCTGGTCTTCCACATGCTGGTTCCTGGCCATCCCTGTGTCGCACCCTTGGCTTCCCTGTGCGAGTCCTTCTCTTCCTCGAGCCGCGCTCTGGTCTTCCCCTTGCCGCGCCCTGCACTACCTTGTGTGAGTCCTGGCCTTCTCTGTGCCGTGTCCTTCTCTATCTCCTCAAGCTGCACTCTGGCCTTCTCTGTGTCGGGTCCTGAACTTCACCTTGCTGGGCTATGGGCTTCCCTGTGCGGGTCCTGATCCTCCTTATTCCAGCCCTGGGCTTCCTTATGCAGGTCCTGGCCTTCCCTGTGCTGTGCCCTTGGCTTCTCCGGGCTGGGTCCGGGCCTTTTCCGTGCCGTGTCCTGGCCTTCTCCGTGTTGGATCCTAGCCTTCTCCGTGCCGGGTCCTGGCCTTCCCTGTGCCGGGTCCTAGTCTTCTCCTTGCCAGGCGCTAGCCTTCTCCATGCCGGGTCCTGGTCTTCTCCGTTCTGGGTCCTTGCCTTCTCCGTGGCGGGTCCTTGCCTTCTCCGTGGCGGGTCCTTGCCTTCCCCGTGCCGGGTCCTGGCCTTCTCTGTTGCGAGTGCTGGCCTTCTCTGTGCTGGGTCCTGGCCTTCTCCGTGCCGGGTCCTAGGCCTTCTCTTTGCCGGGTTCTGGCCTTCTCCATGCCAGATGCTAGGCTTCCCCGTGCGGGTCCTGGCCATTCTAGAGCCAGGCCCTGGCCTTCTCCTTGCCGGGTCCTAGCCTTCTCCATGCCGGGTCCTTGCCTTCTCTGTTATGGGTCCTGGCCTTCTCTGTGCTGGGTCCTGACTTTCTCCGTGTCAGGTCCTAGGCTTTCCCATGCTGGACGCTGGCCTTCTCCGTGCCAGGCGCTGGGCTTCTCCGTGCCGGCTCATGGCCTTCTCCGTGCTGGCTCTTGGCCTTCTCCGTGCTGGATCCTGGCCTTCTCCGTGCCGGGTCCTTGGCTTCCCTATGCCGGGTCCTGGGCTTCCCTGTGCTGGGTCCTGGGCTTCCCTGTGCCGGGTCCTGGGCTTCCCTGTGCGGGTCCTGATCTTCCCTATTCCACCCCTGGGCTTCCTTATGCAGGTCCTTGTCTTGCTAAATCCTACTAAAAAGGGGGCTGTAAGCCCGTACTTACGAAGTGCTCACTGATATCCTAATCAGGCACGAATACTAAGATTCTTTATAGCAAGATACTATTTATTTTAATAGCACATGAATAGTCAATGGTACATATGCATTAGAACTATAGTCATAGAATCTTATACAATAACAGAAATATGCATCAACATTACCGATATATTGCAGCAATCCTTTTCTCATCGGAGGGACTCGATTACTGTGAGAAGGAAAAACAACCCGGCCTCTTGCATCACAGGAACAGTGCGTATGTACACTTGAATGTCCTGGAAGGTTTTCCTAATCTCATTAAAAGAGTCCGATCCTTTTATAAGAAACTTTGTACATTGTGTTTTCTGAATGGTTAATTGGTGACCAGCATGTGACAGCTGAGTCATGTTCATGTAACTTGACCACAAGCTGTTGTGGGCACCAGCAGCTTCCTGCACATTTCCTGCACATTTAGCCAGTTGACAACTGGTCGACCACAGTTTCCTGGAGATATTGCAAGGAGACGTGAATTTTACAGGCCAAATAACCACGAATTTCCTGACTGTGGAACTGTAAACGTTACTTCCTCATTATCGTGGTTTTGCTTAAGATCTGTTTGACACGTATTCTTCATCATGGTAAAATTGGTTATCCAGAGGACATCTCTCTTTGATACTGATGGATCAAATAATATCTGGGATCACTATATCTTTTGATTATGATCCCTATCTACATCCCACTCCTTCTTCAGTCATATCACATTAGTATCACAGTCCTGGCCTTCCCAGTGCTGTGCCCTGGCCTTCTCCGGGCTGGGTTCTGGCCTTTTCCGTGCCGTGTCCTGGCCTTCTCCGTGTTGGGTCCTAGCCTTCTCCGTGCCGGGTCCTTGCCTTCTCCGTGCCGGGTCCTTGCCTTCTCCGTGCCAGGTCCTAGCCTTCTCCGTGCCGGGTCCTTGCCTTCTCCGTGCCGGGTCCTTGCCTTCTCCGTGCCGGGTCCTTGACTTCTCCGTGCCGGGTCCTTGCCTTCTCCGTGCCGGGTCCTTGCCTTCTCCGTGCCTCAGGTGAAAGACAACATTGTTGTTGAAACGCGTTGTGACTATAAGCGACTATTAATAAAAGGATTGTTTTTTAAAATTTCTAAAAAAAATTCCCTGGTTTCCTTTAATGAGTAATAGCGCTCCATTAGACCGGCGTCTTGGTTTTTTTTGTACTTTCCCGGGTTATGGCCTTCTCCATGCAAGGTCTAAGGCTTCCCCGTGCCAGGTCCTGGCCATTCCAGTGCCAGGCCCTGGCCTTCTCTGTGCTGCGTCCTGGCCTTCTCCATGCCGGGTCCTGGCCTTCTCCGTGCTGGGTCCTTGCCTGCTCCTTGCCTTCTCTGTTGTGGGTCCTGGCCTTCTCTGTGCTGCGTCCTGGTCTTCTCCGTGTCAGGTTCTGGCCTTCTCCATGCCGGGTCCTAGGCTTCCCCGTGTCAGGTTCTGGCCATTCCAGAGCCAGGCTCTGGCCTTCTCCGTACTAAGTCCTTGCCTTCTTCGTGCCGGGTCCTGGCCTTCTCCGTGCCAGGTTCTAGCCTTCTCCGTGCCGGATCCTGGCCTTCTCCGTGCTGGGTCCTGGTCTTCTCCATTCCGGGTCCTTGCCTTCTCCGTGGCGGGTCCTTGCCTTCCCTGTGCCGGGTCCTGGCCTTCTCTGTTGCAAGTCCTGGCCTTCTCTGTGCTGGGTCCTGGCCTTCTCCGTGCCGGGTCCTAGGCCTTCTCTTTGCCGGGTTCTGGCCTTCTCCATGCCAGATGCTAGGCTTCCCCGTGCCGGGTCCTGGCCATTCTAGAGCCAGGCCCTGGCCTTTTCCGTGCCGGGTCCTGGCCTTCTCCATGCCGAGTCCTGGCCTTCTCTGTGCCGGGTCCTTGCCTTCTCTGTTATGAGTCCTGGCCTTCTCTGCTGGGTCCTGACTTTCTCTGTGTCGGGTCCTAGGCTTTCCCATGCTGGACGCTGGCCTTCTCCATGCCAGGCGCTGGCCTTCTCCGTGCCGGCTCATGGCCTTCTCCGTGCTGGCTCATGGCCTTCTCCGTGCTGGCTCCTGGCCTTCTCCGTGCCGGATCCTGGGCTTCCCTGTTCCGGGTCCTGGGCTTTCCTGTGCCGGGTCCTGGGCTTCCCTGTGCCGGGTCCTGGGCTTCCCTGTGCCGGGTCCTGATCTTCCCTATTCCAGCCCTGGGCTTCCTTATGCAGGTCCTGCCCTTCCCTGTGCTGTGCCCTGGCTTTCTCCGGGCTGGGTCCTGGCCTTTTCCGTGCCGTGTCCTCGCCTTCTCCGTGTTGGGTCCTAGCCTTCGTGCTGGGTTCTGGCCTTCCCTGTGCCGGGTTCTTGCCTTCTCCGTGCCGGGTCCTTGCCTTCTCCGTGCCGGGTCCTTGCCTTCTCCGTGCCGGGTCCTTGCCTTCTCCGTGCCTCAGGTGAAAGACAACATTGTTGTTGAAACGCGTTGTGACTATAAGGGACTATTAATAAAAGGATTGTTTTTTAAAATTTCTAAAAAAACATTTCCTGGTTTCCTTTAATGAGTAATAGCGCTCCATTAGACCGGTGTCTTGGTTTTTTTTGTACTTTGCCGGGTTCTGGCCTTCTCCATGCAAGGTCTAAGGCTTCCCCGTGCCAGGTCCTGGCCATTCCAGAGCCAGGCCCCGGCCTTCTCTGTGCTGGGTCCTGGCCTTCTCCATGCCTGTCCTGGCCTTCTCCGTGCTGGGTCCTTGCCTGCTCCTTGCCTTCTCTGTTGTGGGTCCTGGCCTTCTCTGTGCTGGGTCCTGGCCTTCTCCGTGTCGGGTCCTAGGCTTTCCCATGCTCAGCGCTGGCCTTCTCCGTGCCGGGCGCTGGCCTTCTCCGTGCCGGCTCATGGCCTTCTCTGTGCCGGCTCATGGCCTTCTCCGTGCCGGGTCCTGGCCTTCTCCGTGCTGGGTCCTTGCCTGCTCCTTGCCTTCTCTGTTGTGGGTCCTGGCCTTCTCTGTGCTGGGTCCTGGCCTTCTCCGTGTCGGGTCCTAGGCTTTCCCATGCTCAGCGCTGGCCTTCTCCGTGCCGGCTCATGGCCTTCTCTGTGCCGGCTCATGGCCTTCTCCGTGCCGGGTCCTTGCCTTTTCCGTGCTGGGTCCTTGCCTTCTCCATGCCGGGTCCTTGCCTTCTCCGTGCTGAGTCCTTGCTTTCTCCATGCTGGGTCCTTGCCCTCTCCGTGCCGGGTTCTGGCAGCTCTTTGCCGGGTTCTGGCCTTCTCCGTGCCAGGTCCTAAGCTTCCCTGTGTCAGGTCCTGGCCATTCCAGAGCCAGGCCCTGGCCTTCTCCGTGCCAGGTCCTTGCCTTCTTCGTGCCGGGTCCTGTCCATCTCTGTTGCGGATCCTGGCCTTCTCCGTGCCGGGTCCTGGCCTTCTCCGTGCCGGGTCCTTCTCCGTGCCGGGTCCTTGCCTTCTCCGTGCCGGGTCCTTGCCTTCTCCGTGCCGGGTCCTTGACTTCTCCGTGCCGGGTCCTTGACTTCTCCGTGCCGGGTCCTGTCCTTCTCAGTTGCAGATCCTGGCCTTCTCCGTGCTGGGTCCTTGCCTTCTCCGTGCCGGGTCCTAGGCCTTCTCCGTGCCGGGTTCTGGCCTTCTCCGTGCCGGGTTCTAGCCTTCTCCGTGCCAGGCGCTAGCCTTCTCCGTGCCCGGTCCCGGCCATCCCTGTGCCGGATCCTGGGCTTCTCCGTGCCGGGTCCTTGCCTTCTCCGTGCCAGGTCCTTGCCTTCTCTGTTGTGGGTCCTGGCCTTCTCTGTGTCGGGTCCTAGGCTTTCCCATGCTGGGCGCTGGCCTTCTCCGTGCCGGGTCCTGGGCTTCTCCGTGCCGGGTCCTTGCCTTCTCTGTGCCGAGCGCTGGCCTTCTCCGTGCCGGGCGCTGGCCTTCTCTGTGCCGGGCGCTGGCCTTCTCCGTGCCGGGCGCTGGCCTTCTCCGTGCCGGGCGCTGGCCTTCTCCGTGGCGGGCGCTGGCCTTCTCCGTGGCGGGCGCTGGCCTTCTCCGTGGCGGGTGCTGTCCTTCTCCGTGGCGGGCGCTGGCCTTCTCGTGCCAGCTCATGGCCTTCTCCGTGCCGGCTCATGGCCTTCTCCGTGCCGGCTCATGCCCTTCTCCGTGCCGGCTCATTGCCTTCTCCGTGCTGGATCCTGGCCTTCTCCGTGCTGGATCCTGGCCTTCTCTGTGCTGGCTCATTGCCTTCTCCGTGCTGGATCCTGGCCGTCTCCGTGCCTGGTCCTGAGCTTCCCTGTGCTGGGTCCTGGCCTTGCCCGCTCCTGGTCCTGGGCTTCCCTGTGCTGGATCCTAGCATTCTCTGCGCCTGGTCCTGGGCTTCCCTGTGCTGGGTCCTGGCCTTCTCCGCGCCTGGTCCTGGGCTTCCCTATGCTGGGTCCTGGCCTTCTCCGTGCCTGGGCTTCACTGCGCTCCTCCGATCTTGCTCACACTGCGCCAGACGTGTGGTTTCCAGAACTGTGCTAGGAATTTCTCAGTAGCATCGGGGCTGATTTCCATGTGTCACACAGTCGCACTCCACCTGCGCGGTCGCTGATACCTGCAGTATTTCCAGTCGGGTTTGTTTGAGTCACTTTCTGTCCTGAGAATCTGCACTTTCATCATTGGTGAATTTCCAAGTGTTGAGGGTTTAATTAGCGGCTTCATCAGGTGCCGACTGCACGTTCTGCCCACTAATTACCATAAGACGTCCTTCATCATGTCAGTCACTACATGTCCTCGCACAGGGAAGGTGGACGAACCGCGGGTAAGCACTCACCTACCCCCTCTACGATAGGGCACTGACAGCCAGAGACAAATGAAGACACGCTGAGACAGAGGCTGAGACAGAGGCTGAGACAGAGGCTGAGACAGAGGCTGAGGCTGAGACGGAGGCTGAGACCGTCTACACTAGAGAGACACAGGCAGAAGCCAAAGGAAAAAAAAGACACTTTGGCCTCTCTGAGTGGGGTCCATAGCTTCAAGGTAGTGGTGGTGGTGAGTCCACGGCACCTTAATGGGATTTCTGCACACTTTGGCCGCTCTGTGCAGGGCCTACGGTTCCATGGTGGTGGAGGGAAGTCCACGGCTCCTCAATTAGAGGTCATGCACACTTTGGCCACTCTATGCAGGATCTACGGCTCCATAGTGGTGGTGAAGAGGGTCCATAGCTTCTTATTAATAGATCCAGAAATGTGACCACTCTGTGCAGGATCTACGGCTCCATGGTGGTGGTAGGAAGTCCACGGCTCCTTGTTGAGAGGTTCGGGCACTTTGCCTGCTCACTGCAGGATCTACGGCTCCATGATGGTGATGGTGGGGGTGAGCAGGATTTCCATGGCTCCTTGTTGGGAGATTCGGACGCTTTGCCTGCTCTGCAATATCTGTGGTTCCATGGTGGTGCTGTGTGGTCCATGGCTCCTTGTTGGGAAGTCCGGGCAATTTGGCCACTCTGTGCAGGATCTACGGATCCACGGTGGTGGTAGGAGGTCCACTGCTCCTTGTTGGGAGGTTCGTACACTTTGCCTGCTCTGCAGGATCTGTGGTTCCATGGTGGTGCTGTGTGGTCTATGGCTCCATATTGGGAGGTCCGGACAATTTGGCCACTCTCTGCAGGATCTACGGCTCCACGGTGGTGGTAGGAGGTCCACTGCTCCTTGTTGGGAGGTTCAGACACTGCCTGCTCTCCAGGATCTGTGGTTCCATGGTGGTGCTGTGGGGTCTATGACTCCATTTTGGGAGGGCCGGACAATTTGGCCACTCTGTGCAGCATCTACGGCTCCATGGTGGTGGAAAGGGAGTCTATAGCTCCTTATTGGGAGGGCCGGACACTTCAGTAGCACTAACCTCTCTCCATTGTATTTGATTCCAGCTTCAATCATCTGATGACCTCAGGAGACGCGGAGAGTCGAGAGGGCAACCTCCACAGCTGGGATGGTGGCATGGCGTCTCCCACCATGGAGGAACATTTCTACCCCTTCTTGATAGAAAGGCGCCCGTCTTACCTGGAGGAGGATGATGAGGAGTGCAGGGAGGAGGACCTCAGCTTGGCTTTGGAGAGGAAAGACAAGGACCTGCTCCTGGCAGCAGAACTGGGCAAAGCCCTTCTGGAGAGGAATGACCACCTGGAGAAGAAGCGAGAACGACTGGAGGAGGAGCTGCGCGAAACCCGAGAGGTGAGGCCACGTGTGCTTGTGCATCATATACTATACTGTAATCACCTCCAGAGCTGCACTCACTATTCTGCTGTTATATTGTCTTATCCTCCAGTCACCTCCAGAGCTGCAGTCACAAGTCTGCTGTTACATTGTATCTTATCCTCCAGTCACCTCCAGAGCTGCAGTCACTATTCTGCTGTTACATCATGTCTTATCCTCCAGTCACTTCCAGAGCTGCACTCACTATTCTGCTGTTACATCATGTCTTATCCTCCAGTCACCTCCAGAGCTGCAGTCACTATTCTGCTGTTACATTGTATCTTATCCTCCAGTCACCTCCAGAGCTGCACTCACTATTCAGCTGTTACATCATGTCTTATCCTCCAGTCACCTCCAGAGCTGCACTCACTATTCTGCTGTTACATCATGTCTTATCCTCCAGTCACCTCCAGAGCTGCACTCACTATTCTGCTGTTACATCATGTCTTATCCTCCAGTCACCTCCAGAGCTGCAGTCACTATTCTGCTGTTACATTGTATCTTATCCTCCAGTCACCTCCAGAGCTGCACTCACTATTCAGCTGTTACATCATGTCTTATCCTCCAGTCACCTCCAGAGCTGCACTCACTATTCTGCTGTTACATTGTATCTTATCCTCCAGTCACCTCCAGAGCTGCACTCACTATTCTGCTGTTACATCATGTCTTATCCTCCAGTCACCTCCAGAGCTGCAGTCACTATTCTGCTGTTACATTGTATCTTATCCTCCAGTCACCTCCAGAGCTGCACTCACTATTCAGCTGTTACATCATGTCTTATCCTCCAGTCACCTCCAGAGCTGCACTCACTATTCTGCTGTTACATTGTATCTTATCCTCCAGTCACCTCCAGAGCTGCAGTCACTATTCTGCTGTTACATGATGACTTATCCTCCAGTCACCTCCAGAGCTGCAGTCACTATTCTGCTGTTACATCATGTCTTATCCTCCAGTCACCTCCAGAGCTGCACTCACTATTCTGCTGTTACATTGTATCTTATCCTCCAGTCACCTCCAGAGCTGCAGTCACTATTCTGCTGTTACATGATGACTTATCCTCCAGTCACCTCCAGAGCTGCACTCACTATTCTGCTGTTACATCATGTCTTATCCTCCAGTAACCTCCAGAGCTGCACTCACTATTCTGCTGTTACATCATGTCTTATCCTCCAGTCACCTCCAGAGCTGCACTCACTATTCTGCTGTTACATGATGACTTATCCTCCAGTCACCTCCAGAGCTGCAGTCACTATTCTGCTGTTACATTGTATCTTATCCTCCAGTCACCTCCAGAGCTGCAGTCACTATTCTGCTGTTACATGATGACTTATCCTCCAGTCACCTCCAGAGCTGCACTCACTATTCTGCTGTTACATTGTATCTTATCCTCCAGTCACCTCCAGAGCTGCAGTCACTATTCTGCTGTTACATCATGACTTATCCTCCAGTCACCTCCAGAGCTGCGGTCACTCTTCTGCTTCTCTCCATTCAGCGTCTGGAGCAGGAGAAGCACGCTTTACGGCTGAAGATGGAGACGAAGGACGGTGATTGGAAAGCGCAAATCACAGACCTGGAGAGCGACCTGAGCGAGGCGCGGCAGCAGCTCCGACAACTGCTGTCCGAGCACAAGGAGTGCGGCCGCGAGAGCGCCACCGCCGTGCAGGAGCTGTCCGAGCAGAACCAGCGCCTGATGGAGCAGCTGGCACAGGTATCACCCAGGATCGGATGCAGCAGGCGGGATCACATCTCTCAGGATCAGATGCAGCAGGCGGGATCTCACCTCCGAGACTTAGATACAACAGGCGGGATCTCACCTCCAAGACTTAGATACAACAGGCGGGATCTCACCTCCAAGACTTAGATACAGCAGGCGGGATCTCACCTCCTAGACTTAGATACAACAGGCGGGATCTCACCTCCAAGACTTAGATACAGCAGGCGGGATCTCACCTTTGAGACTTAGATACAGCAGGCGGGATCTCACCTCGGAGACTTAGATACAACAGGCGGGATCACACCTCCAAGACTTAGATACAGCAGGCGGGATCTCACCTCTGAGACTTAGATACAGCAGGCGGGATCTCACCTCCAAGGCTTAGATACAACAGGAGGGATCTCACCTCCAAGACTTAGATACAACAGGCGGGATCTCACCTCCAAGACTTAGATACAGCAGGCGGGATCTCACCTCCAAGACTTAGATACAGCAGGCGGGATCTCACCTCTGAGACTTAGATACAGCAGGCGGGATCTCACCTCCAAGACTTAGATACAGCAGGCGGGATCTCACCTCTGAGACTTAGATACAACAGGCGGGATCTCACCTCCAAGACTTAGATACAACAGGCGGGATCTCACCTCCAAGACTTAGATACAGCAGGCGGGATCTCACCTCTGAGACTTAGATACAGCAGGCGGGATCTCACCTCCTAGACTTAGATACAACAGGAGGGATATCACCTCCAAGACTTAGATACAGCAGGCGGGATCTCACCTCTGAGACTTAGATACAACAGGCGGGATCTCACCTCCAAGACTTAGATACAACAGGCGGGATCTCACCTCCAAGACTTAGATACAGCAGGCGGGATCTCACCTCTGAGACTTAGATACAGCAGGCGGGATCTCACCTCCAAGACTTAGATACAACAGGCGGGATCTCACCTCCAAGACTTAGATACAGCAGGCGGGATCTCACCTCTAAGACTTAGATACAACAGGCGGGATCTCACCTCTAAGACTTAGATACAGCAGGCGGGATCTCACCTCTAAGACTTAGATACAGCAGGCGGGATCTCACCTCTGAGACTTAGATACAACAGGCGGGATCTCACCTCCAAGACTTAGATACAACAGGCGGGATCTCACCTCCAAGACTTAGATACAGCAGGCGGGATCTCACCTCTAAGACTTAGATACAACAGGCGGGATCTCACCTCTAAGACTTAGATGCAGCAGGCGGGATCTCACCTCCAAGACTTAGATACAGCAGAAAAGACAAAGAACACGAGGCGATCCAAATAGGTCCAATTATATTTTATTAATAAAAGTGCGGACAGGTGAGGGGAGTCAAACCCGGCATACATCACTGCAGGTAACATATGCACTAATTGTGCAAAACATTACATAGCGTCAAGATCGTGAGCACATATGCACCGTCAAATAATAAAATCTGCTTGAAAAAGAGTTTATTTCTTCTATATATTTACTTTATAAATATCCCTTAATAATATACACAATTCAATTCATATCCTCTATGCACCCTATGAGTTATTGCTATGCAATCTGTGAGACTATGTCCATGAATTAAGTATATACTCCATGATTGAACCTGGAGCAATTTATGTGGTTTCCACAGTATATATAACCTTTTTTCCTTGTGTGCATATAGGGAGAATTGAATTGTGTATATTATTAAGGGATATTTATAAAGTAAATATATAGAAGAAATAAACTCTTTTTCAAGCAGATTTTATTATTTGACGGTGCATATGTGCTCACGATCTTGACGCTATGTAATGTTTTGCACAATTAGTGCATATGTTACCTGCAGTGATGTATGCCGGGTTTGACTCCCCTTACCTGTCCGCACTTTTATTAATAAAATATAATTGGACCTATTTGGATCGCCTCGTGTTCTTTGTCTTTTTTGTATTCTATTAGCGATTTGGTCTTATACTGTGGTCCTTATTCCGCATATTATACTATATTGTGGTAATTATTTAGCATCGTTATGCAGAATTTGTGTATGCCATTTTTCACTTTAGATACAGCAGGCGGGATCTCACCTCCAAGACTTAGATACAACAGGCGGGATCTCACCTCCAAGACTTAGATGCAGCAGGCGGGATCTCACCTCTGAGACTTAGATACAGCAGGCGGGATCTCACCTCCTAGACTTAGATACAACAGGCGGGATCTCACCTCCAAGACTTAGATGCAGCAGGCGGGATCTCACCTCTGAGACTTAGATACAGCAGGCGGGATCTCACCTCCGAGACTTAGATACAGCAGGAGGGATCTCACCTCTGAGACTTAGATACAGCAGGCGGGATCTCACCTCCAAGACTTAGATACAGCAGGCGGGATCTCACCTCTGAGACTTAGATACAGCAGGCGGGATCTCACCTCCTAGACTTAGATACAACAGGCGGGATCTCACCTCCTAGACTTAGATACAACAGGCGGGATCTCACCTCCTAGACTTAGATACAACAGGCGGGATCTCACCTCCAAGACTTAGATACAGCAGGCGGGATCTCACCTCTGAGACTTAGATACAACAGGCGGGATCTCACCTCCAAGACTTAGATACAGCAGGCGGGATCTCACCTCCTAGACTTAGATACAACAGGCGGGATCTCACCTCCAAGACTTAGATACAGCAGGCGGGATCTCACCTCCTAGACTTAGATACAACAGGCGGGATCTCACCTCCAAGACTTAGATGCAGCAGGCGGGATCTCACCTCTGAGACTTAGATACAGCAGGCGGGATCTCACCTCCGAGACTTAGATACAGCAGGAGGGATCTCACCTCTGAGACTTAGATACAGCAGGCGGGATCTCACCTCCAAGACTTAGATACAGCAGGCGGGATCTCACCTCTGAGACTTAGATACAGCAGGCGGGATCTCACCTCCTAGACTTAGATACAACAGGCAGGATCTCACCTCCAAGACTTAGATACAGCCGGCGGGATCTCACCTCTGAGACTTAGATACAGCAGGCGGGATCTCACCTCCTAGACTTAGATACAGCAGGCGGGATCTCACCTCCAAGACTTAGATACAGCAGGCGGGATCTCACCTCCAAGACTTAGATACAGCAGGCGGGATCTCACCTCTGAGACTTAGATACAGCAGGCGGGATCTCACCTCCAAGACTTAGATACAGCAGGCGGGATCTCACCTCTGAGACTTAGATACAGCAGGCGGGATCTCACCTCCAAGACTTAGATACAGCAGGCGGGATCTCACCTCCAAGACTTAGATACAGCAGGCGGGATCTCACCTCTGAGACTTAGATACAGCAGGCGGGATCTCACCTCCAAGACTTAGATACAGCAGGCGGGATCTCACCTCTGAGACTTAGATACAGCAGGCGGGATCTCACCTCCAAGACTTAGATACAGCAGGCGGGATCTCACCTCCAAGACTTAGATACAGCAGGCGGGATCTCACCTCTGAGACTTAGATACAGCAGGCGGGATCTCACCTCCTAGACTTAGATACAACAGGCGGGATCTCACCTCCAAGACTTAGATACAGCCGGCGGGATCTCACCTCTGAGACTTAGATACAGCAGGCGGGATCTCACCTCCAAGACTTAGATAGAACAGGCGGGATCTCACCTCCAAGACTTAGATACAGCATGAGGGATCTCACCTCTGAGACTTAGATACAGCAGGCGGGATCTCACCTCTGAGACTTAGATACAGCAGGCGGGATCTCACCTCCAAGACTTAGATACAGCAGGCGGGATCTCACCTCCAAGCCTAAGATACAACAGGCGGGATCTCACCTCTGAGACTTAGATACAGCAGGCGGGATCTCACCTCCAAGACTTAGATACAGCAGGCGGGATCTCACCTCCAAGACTTAGATACAGCAGGCGGGATCTCACCTCCAAGACTTAGATACAGCAGGAGGGATCTCACCTCTGAGACTTAGATACAACAGGCGGGATCTCACCTCCAAGACTTAGATACAGCAGGCGGGATCTCACCTCTGAGACTTAGATACAGCAGACAGAATCACACATCTGACTTTTAGATACAGAAGACAGGATAATACATGATGGGGTTAGATACAGCAGCAGATGTGTGACAGTGTTCAGGCTTAGATACGGTGGTAGATGTAGTGGTGTTCAGGCTTAGATACGGTGGTAGATGTAATGGTGTCCAGGCTTAGATACAGCAGCAGATGTGTGACAGTGTTCAGGCTTAGATACGGTGGTAGATGTAGTGGTGTTCAGGCTTAGATACGGTGGTACATGTAATGGTGTCCAGGCTTAGATACAGCAGCAGATATGTGACAGTGTGCAGGCTTAGATACGGTGGTAGATGTAGTGGTGTTCAGGCTTAGATACGGTGGTAGATGTAGTGGTGTTCAGGCTTAGATACGGTGGTAGATGTAGTAGTGTTCAGGCTTAGATACGGTGGTAGATGTAGTGGTGTTCAGGCTTAGATACGGTGGTAAATGTAATGGTGTCCAGGCTTAGATACAGCAGCAGATATGTGACAGTGTGCAGGCTTAGATACGGTGGTAGATGTAGTGGTGTTCAGGCTTAGATACGGTGGTAAATGTAATGGTGTCCAGGCTTAGATACAGCAGCAGATATGTGACAGTGTGCAGGCTTAGATACGGTGGTAGATGTAGTGGTGTTCAGGCTTAGATACGGTGGTAGATGTAGTGGTGTTCAGGCTTAGATACGGTGGTAGATGTAGTGGTGTTCAGGCTTAGATACGGTGGTAAATGTAATGGTGTCCAGGCTTAGATACAGCAGCAGATATGTGACAGTGTGCAGGCTTAGATACGGTGGTAGATGTAGTGGTGTTCAGGCTTAGATACGGTGGTAAATGTAATGGTGTCCAGGCTTAGATACAGCAGCAGATATGTGACAGTGTGCAGGCTTAGATACGGTGGTAGATGTAGTGGTGTTCAGGCTTAGATACGGTGGTAGATGTAGTGGTGTTCAGGCTTAGATACGGTGGTAGATGTAGTGGTGTTCAGGCTTAGATACGGTGGTAGATGTAGTGGTGTTCAGGCTTAGATACGGTGGTAAATGTAATGGTGTCCAGGCTTAGATACAGCAGCAGATATGTGACAGTGTGCAGGCTTAGATACGGTGGTAGATGTAGTGGTGTTCAGGCTTAGATACGGTGGTAAATGTAATGGTGTCCAGGCTTAGATACAGCAGCAGATATGTGACAGTGTGCAGGCTTAGATACGGTGGTAGATGTAGTGGTGTTCAGGCTTAGATACGGTGGTAGATGTAGTGGTGTCCAGGCTTAGATACGGTGGTAGATGTAGTGGTGTTCAGGCTTAGATACGGTGGTAGATGTAGTGGTGTCCAGGCTTAGATACGGTGGTAGATGTAGTGGTGTTCAGGCTTAGATACGGTGGTAGATGTAGTGGTGTCCAGGCTTAGATACGGTGGTAGATGTAGTGGTGTCCAGGCTGAGATACGGTGGTAGATGTAGTGGTGTTCAGGCTTAGATACGGTGGTAGATGTAGTGGTGTTCAGGCTTAGATACGGTGGTAGATGTAGTGGTGTTCAGGCTTAGATACGGTGGTAGATATAGTGGTGTCCAGGCTTAGATACGGTGGTAGATGTACTGGTGTTCAGGCTTAGATACGGTGGTAGATGTAGTAGTGTTCAGGCTTAGATACGGTGGTAGATGTAGTGGTGTTCAGGCTTAGATACGGTGGTAGATGTAATGGTGTCCAGGCTTAGATACAGCAGCAGATATGTGACAGTGTGCAGGCTTAGATACGGTGGTAGATGTAGTGGTGTTCAGGCTTAGATACGGTGGTAGATGTAGTGGAGTCCAGGCTTAGATACGGTGGTAGATGTAGTGGTGTCCAGGCTTAGATACGGTGGTAGATGTAATGGTGTCCAGGCTTAGATACGGTGGTAGATGTAGTGGTGTCCAGGCTTAGATACGGTGGTAGATGTAATGGTGTCCAGGCTTAGATACGGTGGTAGATGTAATGGTGTTCAGGCTTGGATACGGTGGTAGATGTAATGGTGTTCAGGCTTAGATACGGTGGTAGATGTAATGGTGTCCAGGTTAGATACGGTGGTAGATGTAATGGTGTCCAGGCTTAGATACGGTGGTAGATGTAGTGGTGTCCAGGCTTAGATACGGTGGTAGATGTAGTGGTGTCCAGGCTTAGATACGGTGGTAGATGTAGTGGTGTCCTGGCTTAGATACGGTGGTAGATGTAGTGGTGTCCAGGCTTAGATACGGTGGTAGATGTAGTGGTGTCCAAGCTTAGATACGGTGGTAGATGTAATGGTGTCCAGGCTTAGATACGGTGGTAGATGTAATGGTGTTCAGGCTTAGATACGGTGGTAGATGTAATGGTGTCCAGGCTTAGATACGGTGGTAGATGTAATGGTGTTCAGGCTTAGATACGGTGGTAGATGTAATGGTGTCCAGGCTTAGATACGGTGGTAGATGTAATGGTGTTCAGGCTGAGATACGGTGGTAGATGTAATGGTGTTCAGGCTTAGATACGGTGGTAGATGTAGTGGTGTTCAGGCTTAGATACGGTGGTAGATGTAGTGGTGTTCAGGCTTAGATACGGTGGTAGATGTAGTGGTGTCCAGGCTTAGATACGGTGGTAGATGTAGTGGTGTCCAGGCTTAGATACGGTGGTAGATGTAGTGGTGTCCAGGCTTAGATACGGTGGTAGATGTAGTGGAGTCCAGGCTTAGATACGGTGGTAGATGTAGTGGTGTCCAGGCTTAGATACGGTGGTAGATGTAATGGTGTCCAGGCTTAGATACGGTGGTAGATGTAGTGGTGTCCAGGCTTAGATACGGTGGTAGATGTAATGGTGTCCAGGCTTAGATACGGTGGTAGATGTAATGGTGTTCAGGCTTAGATACGGTGGTAGATGTAATGGTGTTCAGGCTTAGATACGGTGGTAGATGTAATGGTGTCCAGGCTTAGATACGGTGGTAGATGTAGTGGTGTCCAGGCTTAGATACGGTGGTAGATGTAGTGGTGTCCAGGCTTAGATACGGTGGTAGATGTAGTGGTGTCCTGGCTTAGATACGGTGGTAGATGTAGTGGTGTCCAGGCTTAGATACGGTGGTAGATGTAGTGGTGTCCAGGCTTAGATACGGTGGTAGATGTAATGGTGTCCAGGCTTAGATACGGTGGTAGATGTAATGGTGTTCAGGCTTAGATACGGTGGTAGATGTAATGGTGTTCAGGCTTAGATACGGTGGTAGATGTAATGGTGTCCAGGCTTAGATACGGTGGTAGATGTAATGGTGTTCAGGCTTAGATACGGTGGTAGATGTAATGGTGTCCAGGCTTAGATACGGTGGTAGATGTAATGGTGTCCAGGCTTAGATACGGTGGTAGATGTAGTGGTGTCCAGGCTTAGATACGGTGGTAGATGTAATGGTGTTCAGGCTGAGATACGGTGGTAGATGTAATGGTGTTCAGGCTTAGATACGGTGGTAGATGTAGTGGTGTTCAGGCTTAGATACGGTGGTAGATGTAGTGGTGTTCAGGCTTAGATACGGTGGTAGATGTAGTGGTGTCCAGGCTTAGATACGGTGGTAGATGTAGTGGTGTCCAGGCTTAGATACGGTGGTAGATGTAATGGTGTCCAGGCTTAGATACGGTGGTAGATGTAATGGTGTTCAGGCTTAGATACGGTGGTAGATGTAGTGGTGTTCAGGCTTAGATACGGTGGTAGATGTAATGGTGTTCAGGCTTAGATACGGTGGTAGATGTAATGGTGTCCAGGCTTAGATACGGTGGTAGATGTAATGGTGTCCAGGCTTAGATACGGTGGTAGATGTAGTGGTGTCCAGGCTTAGATACGGTGGTAGATGTAGTGGTGTCCAGGCTTAGATACGGTGGTAGATGTAGTGGTGTCCTGGCTTAGATACGGTGGTAGATGTAGTGGTGTCCAGGCTTAGATACGGTGGTAGATGTAGTGGTGTCCAGGCTTAGATACGGTGGTAGATGTAGTGGTGTCCAGGCTTAGATACGGTGGTAGATGTAATGGTGTCCAGGCTTAGATACGGTGGTAGATGTAATGGTGTTCAGGCTTAGATACGGTGGTAGATGTAATGGTGTCCAGGCTTAGATACGGTGGTAGATGTAATGGTGTCCAGGCTTAGATACGGTGGTAGATGTAGTGGTGTCCAGGCTTAGATACGGTGGTAGATGTAGTGGTGTTCAGGCTTAGATACGGTGGTAGATGTAATGGTGTCCAGGCTTAGATACGGTGGTAGATGTAATGGTGTCCAGGCTTAGATACGGTGGTAGATGTAGTGGTGTCCAGGCTTAGATACGGTGGTAGATGTAATGGTGTCCAGGCTTAGATACGGTGGTAGATGTAGTGGTGTCCAGGCTTAGATACGGTGGTAGATGTAATGGTGTCCAGGCTTAGATACGGTGGTAGATGTAGTGGTGTCCAGGCTTAGATACGGTGGTAGATGTAGTGGTGTCCTGGCTTAGATACGGTGGTAGATGTAGTGGTGTCCTGGCTTAGATACGGTGGTAGATGTAGTGGTGTCCAGGTTTAGATACGGTGGTATGGTGTCCTGGCTTAGATACGGTGGTAGATGTAATGGTGTCCTGGCTTAGATACGGCTTGGTTACGGCTGTGTGTAGCAGTAATGAGGCTCTCATCCTGTAATCCTGACGACAGCTGGCGGCTCCACAGCATCCTCGGCTCTGCGCCCTCTAATCCTCAGGCCGGGGGACGTCGTCCGCTCCATCTTGTCCTATCCATCCTCCCAGTTTCTGGTCTTATTTCTCGCTGTTGTTTTCTGGTGTCAGTTATTAGTGTTGTTAAATAAACTTGAGTGAGACTGGAGCGATACTTGGTACCGCCGGCAAAACGGTGACTCTCCGACATCCGCCGACCTCGTGGTGTGCACATCACCGGCTGCACCGCAAACAGTATCCAAAGGGCACGACCCCTCACACTGCCGCGCGACTCCTTACACTCCTGCGTGACTCCTCACACTGCCACGCGACTCCTTACACTCCTGCGCGGCTCCTTACACTCCTGCGCGGCTCCTCACACTCCTGCGCAGCTCCTCACACTCCTGCGCAGCTCCTCACACTCCTGCGCAGCTCCTCACACTTCTGTGCAGCTCCTCACACTCCTGCGCGGCTCCTCACACTCCTGCGCGGCTCCTCACACTCCTGCGCAGCTCCTCACACTCCTGCACAGCTCCTCACACTCTCGGTCCCGCCTCCTGTTCCTTTGTGCAGTACTCAATCTAGGTATGGCACTGTTGCTTCCTCTGGAGATAGTGAAGCTGGCATTACATTATATGCTAATTGCTTCCAGGCAGGATGATGTGATGCAGTTCTGACTATCTACCATCTCCAGTGTCTTACAAGACTCAGACAGAAGCGCGTGCAGTCTGGGGCATTATGGGGCAGTGTGGGGCATTATGGGGCAGTGTGGGGCAGTATCGGGCAGTATGGGGCAGTGTGGGGCATTATGGGGCAGTGTGGGGCAGTATGGGGCAGTGTGGGGCAGTATGGGACAGTGTGGGGCAGTATGGGGCAGTGTGGGCCAGTGTGGGGCAGTATCGGGCAGTGTGGGGCAGTAGCGGGCAGTGTGGGGCAGTATCGGGCAGTGTGGGGCAGTATCGGGCAGTATGGGGCAGTGTGAGGCAGTATGGGGCAGTGTGGAGCAGTATGGGGCAGTGTGGAGCAGTGTGGCGCAGTGTGGGGCAGTATCGGGCAGTGTGGGGCAGTATCGGGCAGTGTGGGGCAGTATGGGGCAGTGTGGGGCAGTATCGGGCAGTGTGGGGCAGTGTGGGGCAGTATCGGGTAGTGTGGGGCAGTATCGGGCAGTGTGGGGCAGTATGGGGCAGTGTGGGGCAGTATGGGGCAGTGTGGGGCAGTATCGGGCAGTGTGGGGCAGTATCGGGCAGTATGGAGCAGTGTGGGGCAGTATGGAGCAGTGTGGGGCAGTATCAGGCAGTGTGGGGCAGTGTGGGGCAGTATCGGGCAGTGTGGCGCAGTATCGGGCAGTGTGGGGCAGTATCGGGCAGTGTGGGGCAGTATCGGGCAGTGTGGGGCAGTGTGGCGCAGTATCGGGCAGTGTGGGGCAGTATCGGGCAGTGTGGGGCAGTATCGGGCAGTGTGGCGCAGTATCGGGCAGTGTGGGGCAGTATCGGGCAGTGTGGGGCAGTGTGGGGCAGTATCGGGCAGTGTGGGGCAGTATCGGGCAGTGTGGGGCAGTATGGGGCAGTGTGGGGCAGTGTGGGGCAGTATCGGGCAGTGTGGGGCAGTATCGGGCAGTGTGGGGCAGTGTGGGGCAGTATCGGGCAGTGTGGGGCATTATGGGGAAGTGTGGGGCAGTATCGGGCAGTGTGGGGCAGTGTGGGGCAGTGTGGGGCAGTATCGGGCAGTGTAGGACAGTATCGGGCAGTGTGGGGCAGTATGGGGCAGTATCGGGCAGTGTGGGGCAGTATCGGGCAGTGTGGGGCAGTATGGGGCAGTGTGGGGCAGTATCGGGCAGTGTGGGGCAGTGTGGCACAGTATCGGGCAGTGTGGGGCAGTATCGGGCAGTGTGGGGCAGTATCGGGCAGTGTGGGGCAGTGTGGCGCAGTATCGGGCAGTGTGGGGCAGTATCGGGCAGTGTGGGGCAGTATCGGGCAGTGTGGGGCAGTATCGGGCAGTGTGGGGCAGTGTGGGGCAGTGTGGGGCAGTATCGGGCAGTGTGGGGCAGTATCGGGCAGTGTGGGGCAGTATCGGGCAGTGTGGGGCAGTATCGGGCAGTGTGGGGCAGTATGCGGCAGTGTGGGGCAGTGTGGCGCAGTATCGGACAGTGTGGGGCAGTATCGGGCAGTGTGGGGCAGTGTGGGGCAGTGTGGGGCAGTATCGGGCAGTGTGGGGCAGTATCGGGCAGTGTGGGGCAGTATCGGGCAGTGTGGGGCAGTGTGGGGCAGTATCGGGCAGTATCGGGCAGTGTGGGGCAGTGTGGGGCAGTATCGGGCAGTGTGGGGCATTATGGGGCAGTGTGGGGCAGTATCGGGCAGTGTGGGGCAGTATCGGGCAGTGTAGGACAGTATCGGGCAGTGTGGGGCAGTATGGGGCAGTATCGGGCAGTGTGGGGCAGTATCGGGCAGTGTGGGGCAGTATCGGGCAGTATGGGGCAGTGTGGGGCAGTATCGGGCAGTGTGGGGCAGTATCGGGCAGTATGGAGCAGTGTGGGGCAGTGTGGGGCAGTATGGAGCAGTGTGGGGCAGTATCGGGCAGTGTGGGGCAGTGTGGGGCAGTATCGGGCAGTGTTGCGCAGTATCGGGCAGTGCGGGGCAGTATCGGGCAGTGCGGGGCAGTATCGGGCAGTGTGGGGCAGTATCGGGCAGTGTGGGGCAGTATCGGGCAGTGTGGGGCAGTGTGGCGCAGTATCGGGCAGTGTGGGGCAGTATCGGGCAGTGTGGGGCAGTATCGGGCAGTGTGGGGCAGTGTGGCGCAGTATCGGGCAGTGTGGGGCAGTATCGGGCAGTGTGAGGCAGTGTGGGGCAGTATCGGGCAGTGTGGGGCAGTATCGGGCAGTGTGGGGCAGTGTGGGGCAGTATCGGGCAGTGTGGGGCAGTATCGGGCAGTATGGGGCAGTATCGGGCAGTGTAGGGCAGTATCGGGCAGTGTGGGGCAGTATCGGGCAGTGTGGGGCAGTATCGGGCAGTGTGGGGCAGTATCGGGCAGTGTGGGGCATTATGGGGCAGTGTGGGGCAGTATCGGGCAGTGTGGGGCAGTGTGGGGCAGTATCGGGCAGTGTAGGACAGTATCGGGCAGTGTGGGGCAGTATGGGGCAGTATCGGGCAGTATCGGGCAGTGTGGGGCAGTATGGGGCAGTGTGGGGCAGTATCGGGCAGTGTTGGGCAGTATCCGGCAGTGTGGGGCAGTATCGGGCAGTGTGGGGCAGTGTGGCACAGTATCGGGCAGTGTGGGGCAGTATCGGGCAGTGTGGGGCAGTATCGGGCAGTGTGGGGCAGTGTGGCGCAGTATCGGGCAGTGTGGGGCAGTATCGGGCAGTGTGGGGCAGTGTGGGGCAGTATCGGGCAGTGTGGGGCAGTATCGGGCAGTGTGGGGCAGTGTGGGGCAGTGTGGGGCAGTATTGGGCAGTGTGGGGCAGTATCGGGCAGTGTGGGGAAGTATCGGGCAGTGTGGGGCAGTGTGGGGCAGTATTGGGCAGTGTGGGGCAGTATCGGGCAGTGTGGGGCAGTATGGGGCAGTGTGGGGCAGTATCGGGCAGTGTGGGGCAGTATCGGGCAGTGTGGGGCATTATGGGGCAGTGTGGGGCAGTATCGGGCAGTGTGGGGCAGTATCGGGCAGTGTAGGACAGTATCGGGCAGTGTGGGGCAGTATGGGGCAGTATCGGGCAGTGTGGGGCAGTATCGGGCAGTGTGGGGCAGTATCGGGCAGTGTGGGGCATTATCGGGCAGTGTGGGGCAGTATCGGGCAGTGTGGGGCAGTATCGGGCAGTGTGGGGCAGTGTGGCACAGTATCGGGCAGTATGGGGCAGTATCGGGCAGTGTGGGGCAGTATCGGGCAGTGTGGGGCAGTGTGGCGCAGTATCGGGCAGTGTGGGGCAGTATCGGGCAGTGTGGGGCAGTGTGGGGCATTATCGGGCAGTGTGGGGCAGTGTGGTGCAGTATCGGGCAGTGTGGGGCAGTATCGGGCAGTGTGGGGCAGTATTGGGCAGTGTGGGGCAGTATCGGGCAGTGTGGGGCAGTATCGGGCAGTGTGGGGCAGTGGGCAGTGTGGGGCAGTATCGGGCAGTGTGGGGCATTATGGCGCAGTGTGGGGCAGTATCGGGCAGTGTGGGGCAGTATCGGGCAGTGTGGGGCAGTATCGGGCAGTGTGGGGCAGTGTGGCACAGTATCGGGCAGTGTGGGGCAGTATCGGGCAGTGTGGGGCAGTATCGGGCAGTGTCGGGCAGTGTGGCGCAGTATCGGGCAGTGTGGGGCAGTGTGGGGCAGTATCGGGCAGTGTGGGGCAGTATCGGGCAGTGTGGGGCAGTGTGGTGCAGTATCGGGCAGTGTGGGGCAGTATCGGGCAGTGTGGGGCAGTGTGGGGCAGTATCGGGCAGTGTGGGGCAGTATCGGGCAGTGTGGGGCAGTATCGGGCAGTGTGGGGCAGTGTGGGGCAGTATCGGGCAGTGTGGGGCAGTATCGGGCAGTGTGGGGCAGTATCGGGCAGTGTGGGGCAGTGTGGGGCAGTATCGGGCAGTGTGGGGCATTATGGGGCAGTGTGGGGCAGTATCGGGCAGTGTGGGGCAGTGTGGGGCAGTATCGGGCAGTGTGGGGCATTATGGGGCAGTGTGGGGCAGTGTGGGGCAGTGTGGTGCAGTATCGGGCAGTGTGGGGCAGTATCGGGCAGTGTGGGGCAGTGTGGGGCAGTATCGGGCAGTGTGGGGCAGTATCGGGCAGTGTGGGGCAGTATCGGGCAGTGTGGGGCAGTGTGGGGCAGTATCGGGCAGTGTGGGGCAGTATCGGGCAGTGTGGGGCAGTATCGGGCAGTGTGGGGCAGTGTGGGGCAGTATCGGGCAGTGTGGGGCAGTGTGGTGCAGTATCGGGCAGTGTGGGGCAGTATCGGGCAGTGTGGGGCAGTATTGGGCAGTGTGGGGCAGTATCGGGCAGTGTGGGGCAGTATCGGGCAGTGTGGGGCAGTGGGCAGTGTGGGGCAGTATCGGGCAGTGTGGGGCATTATGGCGCAGTGTGGGGCAGTATCGGGCAGTGTGGGGCAGTATCGGGCAGTGTGGGGCAGTATCGGGCAGTGTGGCACAGTATCGGGCAGTGTGGGGCAGTATCGGGCAGTGTGGGGCAGTATCGGGCAGTGTCGGGCAGTGTGGCGCAGTATCGGGCAGTGTGGGGCAGTGTGGGGCAGTATCGGGCAGTGTGGGGCAGTATCGGGCAGTGTGGGGCAGTGTGGGGCAGTATGGGGCAGTATGGGGCAGTGTGGGGCAGTATCGGGCAGTGTGGGGCAGTATCGGGCAGTGTGGGGCAGTATCGGGCAGTGTGGGGCAGTATCGGGCAGTGTGGGGCAGTGTGGGGCAGTATCGGGCAGTGTGGGGCATTATGGGGCAGTGTGGGGCAGTATCGGGCAGTGTGGGGCAGTATCGGGCAGTGTGGGGCAGTGTGGGGCAGTATCGGGCAGTGTGGGGCAGTGTCGGGCAGTGTGGGGCAGTGTGGCACAGTATCGGGCAGTGTGGGGCAGTATTGGGCAGTGCGGGGCAGTATCGGGCAGTGTCGGGCAGTGTGGCGCAGTATCGGGCAGTGTGGGGCAGTATCGGGCAGTGTGGGGCAGTGTGGGGCAGTATCGGGCAGTGTGGGGCAGTATCGGGCAGTGTGGGGCAGTGTGGTGCAGTATCGGGCAGTGTGGGGCAGTATCGGGCAGTGTGGGGCAGTGTGGGGCAGTATCGGGCAGTGTGGGGCAGTATCGGGCAGTGTGGGGCAGTGTGGTGCAGTATCGGGCAGTATCGGGCAGTGTGGGGCAGTATCGGGCAGTGTGGGGCAGTATCGGGCAGTGTAGGACAGTATCGGGCAGTGTGGGGCAGTGTGGGGCAGTGTGGGGCAGTATCGGGCAGTGTGCGGCAGTATGGTGCAGTGTGGGGCAGTATGGGGCAGTGTGGAGCAGTATCGGGCAGTGTGGGGCAGTATCGGGCAGTATCGGGCAGTGTGGGGCAGTATCGGGCAGTGTGGGGCAGTGTGGGGCAGTGTGGGGCAGTATCGGGCAGTGTGGGGCAGTATCGGGCAGTGTGGGGCAGTATCGGGCAGTGTGGGGCAGTATCGGGCAGTATGGGGGGTCTCGCGGGCATCGCAGCATCAAGATGCCGGAGATAGTAGGGATGTGCTACTGCGCCACTACCCCCTGAGGAAGCAATGGGGCGAAACACACGAGTGCTGGACGGTATAATCCACGCACGGCGGCTGCTCGGACTCTACTGGAGACACTATTATTATCCAGTTCCTGTTGGTAGCACGTATCACCCCTATGTCTGACAGACACCAGAGAACAAGAGCGGGAGCTGCCAGATTATTCTGTATATTGTTATTGATTTATAGGTTTTCTAATTTTACTGTTAATAGTCTCCTCATCAGATACACAGAGGACAGCAGCCTCCACTATACTCACAGTATCACAGGGATTAGATACACAGCTCAGCACACAGTATCACACAGGAGAGGACTAGATACACAGCTCAGCAGACAGTATCACACAGGAGAGGATTAGATACACAGCTCAGCAGACAGTATCACACATGAGAGGATTAGATACACAGCTCAGCAGACAGTATCACACATGAGAGGATTAGATACAGCTCAGCAGACAGTATCACACAGGAGAGGATTAGATATATGACTCAGCAGACAGTATCACACAGGACAGGATTAGATACACAGCTCAGCACACAGTATCACACAGGAGAGGATTAGATACACAGCTCAGCAGACAGTATCACACAGGAGAGGATTAGATACACAGCTCAGCAGTCAGTATCACACAGGACAGGATTAGATACAGCTCAGCAGACAGTATCACACAGGAGAGGATTAGATACAGCTCAGCAGACAGTATCACACAGGAGAGGATTAGATACACAGCTCAGCAGACAGTATCACACAGGAGAGGACTAGATACACAGCTCAGCAGACAGTATCACACAGGAGAGGATTAGATACACAGCTCAGCAGTCAGTATCACACAGGACAGGATTAGATACACAGGTCAGCAGACAGTATCACACAGGAGAGGATTAGATACACAGCTCAGCAGACAGTATCACACAGGAGAGGATTAGATACACAGCTCAGCAGTCAGTATCACACAGGACAGGATTAGATACACAGCTCAGCAGACAGTATCACACAGGAGAGGATTAGATACACAGCTCAGCAGACAGTATCACACAGGAGAGGATTAGATACACAGCTCAGCAGACAGTATCACACAGGAGAGGATTAGATACACAGCTCAGCAGACAGTATCACACAGGAGAGGATTAGATACACGGCTCAGCAGACAGTATCACACAGGACAGGATTAGATACACAGATCAGCAGACAGTATCACACAGGAGAGGATTAGATACACAGCTCAGCATACAGTATCACACAGGAGAGGATTAGATACACAGCTCAGCAGACAGTATCACACAGGAGAGGATTAGATACACAGCTCAGCAGACAGGATCACACAGGAGAGGATTAGATACACAGCTCAGCAGACAGGATCACACAGGAGATGATTAGATACACAGCTCAGCAGACAGTATCACACAGGAGAGGATTAGATACACGGCTCAGCAGACAGTATCACACAGGAGAGGATTAGATACACGGCTCAGCAGACAGTATCACACAGGAGAGGATTAGATACACAGCTCAGCAGACAGTATCACACAGGACAGGATTAGATACACAGCTCAGCAGACAGAATCACACAGGAGAGGATTAGATACACAGCTCAGCAATCAGTATCACACAGGACAGGATTAGATACACAGATCAGCAGACAGTATCACACAGGACAGGATTAGATACACAGCTCAGCAGACAGTATCACACAGGAGAGGATTAGATACACAGCTCAGCAGTCAGTATCACACAGGACAGGATTAGATACACAGCTCAGCAGACAGTATCACACAGGACAAGATTAGATACAGCTCAGCAGACAGTATCACACAGGAGAGGATTAGATACAGCTCAGCAGACAGTACCACACAGGAGAGGATTAGATACACGGCTCAGCAGTCAGTATCACACATGATAGGATTAGATACACGGATCAGCAGTCAGTATCATACAGGACAAGATTAGATACACAGCTCAGCAGACAGTATCACACAGGAGAGGATTAAATACACAGCTCAGCAGACAGTATCAGACAGGAGAGGATTAGATACACAGCTCAGCAGTCAGTATCAGACAGGAGAGGATTAGATACACAGCTCAGCAGTCAGTATCACCCAGGAAAGGATTAGATACATGGCTCAGCAGAAAGTATCACACAGGAGAGGATTAGATACACAGCTCAGCAGACAGTATCACACAGGACAGGATTAGATACACGGCTCAGCAGACAGTATCAGACAGGAGAGGATTAGATACACGGCTCAGCAGACAGTATCACACAGGAGAGGATTAGATACACGGCTCAGCAGACAGTATCACACAGGACAGGATTAGATACACAGATCAGCAGACAGTATCACACAGGAGAGGATTAGATACACAGCTCAGCATACAGTATCACACAGGAGAGGATTAGATACACAGCTCAGCAGACAGTATCACACACGAGAGGATTAGATACACAGCTCAGCAGACAGTATCACACAGGAGAGGATTAGATACACAGCTCAGCAGACAGGATCACACAGGAGAGGATTAGATACACAGCTCAGCAGACAGGATCACACAGGAGATGATTAGATACACAGCTCAGCAGACAGTATCACACAGGAGAGGATTAGATACACGGCTCAGCAGACAGTATCACACAGGAGAGGATTAGATACACGGCTCAGCAGACAGTATCACACAGGAGAGGATTAGATACACAGCTCAGCAGACAGTATCACACAGGAGAGGATTAGATACACAGCTCAGCAGTCAGTATCACACAGGACAGGATTAGATACACAGCTCAGCAGACAGTATCACACAGGACAGGATTAGATACACAGCTCAGCAGACAGTATCACACAGGAGAGGATTAGATACAGCTCAGCAGACAGTATCACACAGGAGAGGATTAGATACACGGCTCAGCAGTAAGTATCACACATGATAGGATTAGATACACGGATCAGCAGTCAGTATCACACAGGACAAGATTAGATACACAGCTCAGCAGACAGTATCACACAAGAGAGGATTAGATACACAGCTCAGCAGACAGTATCAGACAGGAGAGGATTAGATACACAGCTCAGCAGTCAATATCAGACAGGAGAGGATTAGATACACAGCTCAGCAGTCAGTATCACCCAGGAAAGGATTAGATACATGGCTCAGCAGAAAGTATCACACAGGAGAGGATTAGATACACAGCTCAGCAGACAGTTTCACACAGGACAGGATTAGATACACGGCTCAGCAGACAGTATCAGACAGGAGAGGATTAGATACACGGCTCAGCAGACAGTATCACACAGGACAGGATTAGATACACAGCTCAGCAGACAGTATCACACAGGAGAGGATTAGATACACAGCTCACCCCACGGTATCACACAGGAGAGGATTAGATACACAGCTCAGCAGTCAGTATCACACAGGACAGGATTAGATACACAGCTCAGCAGACAGTATCACACAGGAGAGGATTAGATACACGGCTCAGCAGACAGTATCACACAGGATAGGATTAGATACAGGAGCTCAGCAGACAGTATCACACAGGAGAGGATTAGATACACGGCTCAGCAGACAGTATCACACAGGAGAGGATTAGATACACGGCTCAGCAGACAGTGTCACGCAGGAGAGGATTAGATACACGGCTCAGCAGACAGTATCACACAGGACAGGATTAGATACACAGCTCAGCAGACAGTGTCACGCAGGAGAGGATTAGATACACGGCTCAGCAGACAGTATCACACAAGACAGGATTAGATACACGGCTCAGCAGACAGTATCACATAGGAGAGGATTAGATACACAGCTCAGCAGACAGTATCACACAGGACAGGATTAGATGCACGGCTTAGCAGAGAGTATCACACAGGAGAGGATTAGATACACAGCTCAGCAGACAGTATCACACAGGAGAGGATTAGATACACTGCTCAGCAGACAGTATCACACATGAGAGGATTAGATACACAGCTCAGCAGACAGTATCACACATGAGAGGATTAGATACAGCTCAGCAGACAGTATCACACAGGAGAGGATTAGATATATGACTCAGCAGACAGTATCACACAGGACAGGATTAGATACACAGCTCAGCACACAGTATCACACAGGAGAGGATTAGATACACAGCTCAGCAGACAGTATCACACAGGAGAGGATTAGATACACAGCTCAGCAGTCAGTATCACACAGGACAGGATTAGATACAGCTCAGCAGACAGTATCACACAGGAGAGGATTAGATACAGCTCAGCAGACAGTATCACACAGGAGAGGATTAGATACACAGCTCAGCAGACAGTATCACACAGGAGAGGACTAGATACACAGCTCAGCAGACAGTATCACACAGGAGAGGATTAGATACACAGCTCAGCAGTCAGTATCACACAGGACAGGATTAGATACACAGGTCAGCAGACAGTATCACACAGGAGAGGATTAGATACACAGCTCAGCAGACAGTATCACACAGGAGAGGATTAGATACACAGCTCAGCAGTCAGTATCACACAGGACAGGATTAGATACACAGCTCAGCAGACAGTATCACACAGGAGAGGATTAGATACACAGCTCAGCAGACAGTATCACACAGGAGAGGATTAGATACACAGCTCAGCAGACAGTATCACACAGGAGAGGATTAGATACACAGCTCAGCAGACAGTATCACACAGGAGAGGATTAGATACACGGCTCAGCAGACAGTATCACACAGGACAGGATTAGATACACAGATCAGCAGACAGTATCACACAGGAGAGGATTAGATACACAGCTCAGCATACAGTATCACACAGGAGAGGATTAGATACACAGCTCAGCAGACAGTATCACACAGGAGAGGATTAGATACACAGCTCAGCAGACAGGATCACACAGGAGAGGATTAGATACACAGCTCAGCAGACAGGATCACACAGGAGATGATTAGATACACAGCTCAGCAGACAGTATCACACAGGAGAGGATTAGATACACGGCTCAGCAGACAGTATCACACAGGAGAGGATTAGATACACGGCTCAGCAGACAGTATCACACAGGAGAGGATTAGATACACAGCTCAGCAGACAGTATCACACAGGACAGGATTAGATACACAGCTCAGCAGACAGAATCACACAGGAGAGGATTAGATACACAGCTCAGCAATCAGTATCACACAGGACAGGATTAGATACACAGATCAGCAGACAGTATCACACAGGACAGGATTAGATACACAGCTCAGCAGACAGTATCACACAGGAGAGGATTAGATACACAGCTCAGCAGTCAGTATCACACAGGACAGGATTAGATACACAGCTCAGCAGACAGTATCACACAGGACAAGATTAGATACAGCTCAGCAGACAGTACCACACAGGAGAGGATTAGATACAGCTCAGCAGACAGTACCACACAGGAGAGGATTAGATACACGGCTCAGCAGTCAGTATCACACATGATAGGATTAGATACACGGATCAGCAGTCAGTATCACACAGGACAAGATTAGATACACAGCTCAGCAGACAGTATCACACAGGAGAGGATTAAATACACAGCTCAGCAGACAGTATCAGACAGGAGAGGATTAGATACACAGCTCAGCAGTCAGTATCAGACAGGAGAGGATTAGATACACAGCTCAGCAGTCAGTATCACCCAGGAAAGGATTAGATACATGGCTCAGCAGAAAGTATCACACAGGAGAGGATTAGATACACAGCTCAGCAGACAGTATCACACAGGACAGGATTAGATACACGGCTCAGCAGACAGTATCAGACAGGAGAGGATTAGATACACGGCTCAGCAGACAGTATCACACAGGAGAGGATTAGATACACGGCTCAGCAGACAGTATCACACAGGACAGGATTAGATACACAGATCAGCAGACAGTATCACACAGGAGAGGATTAGATACACAGCTCAGCATACAGTATCACACAGGAGAGGATTAGATACACAGCTCAGCAGACAGTATCACACACGAGAGGATTAGATACACAGCTCAGCAGACAGTATCACACAGGAGAGGATTAGATACACAGCTCAGCAGACAGGATCACACAGGAGAGGATTAGATACACAGCTCAGCAGACAGGATCACACAGGAGATGATTAGATACACAGCTCAGCAGACAGTATCACACAGGAGAGGATTAGATACACGGCTCAGCAGACAGTATCACACAGGAGAGGATTAGATACACGGCTCAGCAGACAGTATCACACAGGAGAGGATTAGATACACAGCTCAGCAGACAGTATCACACAGGAGAGGATTAGATACAGCTCAGCAGACAGTATCACACAGGAGAGGATTAGATACACAGCTCAGCAGTCAGTATCACACAGGACAGGATTAGATACACAGCTCAGCAGACAGTATCACACAGGACAGGATTAGATACACAGCTCAGCAGACAGTATCACACAGGAGAGGATTAGATACAGCTCAGCAGACAGTATCACACAGGAGAGGATTAGATACACGGCTCAGCAGTAAGTATCACACATGATAGGATTAGATACACGGATCAGCAGTCAGTATCACACAGGACAAGATTAGATACACAGCTCAGCAGACAGTATCACACAAGAGAGGATTAGATACACAGCTCAGCAGACAGTATCAGACAGGAGAGGATTAGATACACAGCTCAGCAGTCAATATCAGACAGGAGAGGATTAGATACACAGCTCAGCAGTCAGTATCACCCAGGAAAGGATTAGATACATGGCTCAGCAGAAAGTATCACACAGGAGAGGATTAGATACACAGCTCAGCAGACAGTTTCACACAGGACAGGATTAGATACACGGCTCAGCAGACAGTATCAGACAGGAGAGGATTAGATACACGGCTCAGCAGACAGTATCACACAGGACAGGATTAGATACACAGCTCAGCAGACAGTATCACACAGGAGAGGATTAGATACACAGCTCACCCCACGGTATCACACAGGAGAGGATTAGATACACAGCTCAGCAGTCAGTATCACACAGGACAGGATTAGATACACAGCTCAGCAGACAGTATCACACAGGAGAGGATTAGATACACGGCTCAGCAGACAGTATCACACAGGATAGGATTAGATACAGGAGCTCAGCAGACAGTATCACACAGGAGAGGATTAGATACACGGCTCAGCAGACAGTATCACACAGGAGAGGATTAGATACACGGCTCAGCAGACAGTGTCACGCAGGAGAGGATTAGATACACGGCTCAGCAGACAGTATCACACAGGACAGGATTAGATACACAGCTCAGCAGACAGTGTCACGCAGGAGAGGATTAGATACACGGCTCAGCAGACAGTATCACACAAGACAGGATTAGATACACGGCTCAGCAGACAGTATCACATAGGAGAGGATTAGATACACAGCTCAGCAGACAGTATCACACAGGACAGGATTAGATGCACGGCTTAGCAGAGAGTATCACACAGGAGAGGATTAGATACACAGCTCAGCAGACAGTATCACACAGGAGAGGATTAGATACACAGCTCAGCAGACAGTATCACAGGATAGGATTAGATACACGGCTCAGCAGACAGTATCACACAAGACAGGATTAGATACACAGCTCAGCAGATAGTATCACACAGGATAGGATTAGATACACAGCTCAGCAGACAGTATCACACAGGACAGGATTAGATACACGGCTCAGCAGACAGTATCACACAGGAGAGGATTAGATACACGGCTCAGCAGACAGTATCACACAGGAGAGGATTAGATACACGGCTCAGCAGACAGTATCACACAGGAGAGGATTAGATACACAGTGATGACCCTCTCTCCGCCATGTCTCCTCAGGCCTCACAAGTGGAGAAGTCTTTGGTTCTGCAGTTGGAGTCTCTGAGAGAAGAGAATCGGGATCTGACACTGAGACGAGGACAGTTCACCCCTGTACTGCAAAGTCTACAGACTGAGGTGGGAGCATGAGAGTGCAGTGCGGGGGAGGAGAGTGCAGTGCGGGGAGGAGTGTACAGTGCGGGGGAGGAGAGTGCAGTGCGGGAGGAGTGTACAGTGCGGGGGAGGAGAGTACAGTGCGGGGGAGGAGTGTACAGTGCGGGGAGGAGTGTGCAGTGCGGAGGAGGAGGGTGCAGTGCGGGTGGAGGAGAGTGCAGTGCAGGTGGAGGAGGGTGTAGTGCAGGTGGAGGAGGGTGTAGTGCGGGGGAGGAGGGTACAGTGCGGGGGGAGGGTGCAGTGCAGGTGGAGGAGGGTGCATTGCGTGTGGAGGAGGGTGCATTGCGTGTGGAGGAGGGTGCAGTGCAGGTGGAGGAGGGTGCAGTGCGGGTGGATGAGGGTGCAGTGGGGGTGGAGGAGGGTGCAGTGGGGGTGGAGGAGGGTGCAGTGGGGGTGGAGGAGGTTGCAGTGCGGGTGGAGGAGGGTGCAGTGCGGGTGGAGGAGTGTACAGTGCGGGGGAGAGTGTACAGTACAGGGAAGGAGAGTGCAGTGCGGGGTAGGAGTGTACAGTGCGGGGGAGGAGTGTACAGTACAGGGGAGGAGTGTACAGTGCGGGGGAGGAGGGTACAGTGCGGGGGAGGAGGGTACAGTGCGGGGGAGGAGTGTACAGTGCGGGGGAGGAGTGTACAGTGCGGGGGAGGAGTGTACAGTGCGGGGGAGGAGTGTACAGTACAGGGGAGGAGAGTGCAGTGCGGGGGAGGAGTGTACAGTGCGGGGGAGGAGTGTACAGTGCGGGGGAGGAGAGTACAGTGCGGGTGGAGGAGGGTGCAGTGTGGGTGGAGGAGGGTGCAGTGGGAGTGGAGGAGGGTGCAGTGGGAGTAGAGGAGAGTGGAGTGGGGGTAGAGGAGGGTGCAGTGGGGGTAGAGGAGGGTGCAGTGCGGGTGGAGGAGGGTGCAGTGCAGGTGGAGGAGGGTGCAGTGCGTGTGGAGGAGGGTGCAGTGCGTGTGGAGGAGGGTGCAGTGGGGGTGGAGGAGGGTGCAGTGGGGGTGGAGGAGGGTGCAGTGCGGGTGGAGGAGAGTGCAGTGCAGGTGGAGGAGGGTGCAGTGCGTGTGGAGGAGGGTGCAGTGCGTGTGGAGGAGGGTGCAGTGCAGGTGGAGGAAGGTGCAGTGCGGGTGGAGGAGGGTGCAGTGCAGGTGGAGGAGGGTGCAGGTGGAGGGGGGGTGCAGTGCAGGTGGAGGAGGGTGCAGGTGGAGGAGGGTGCAGTGCAGGTGGAGGAGGGTGCATTGCGTGTGGAGGAGGGTGCAGTGCAGGTGGAGGAGCGTGCAGTGCGGGTGGTGTGGTACGTGGGGTCCGCTCACTCTTGCTCACTGGTGTTTGCTCTGTAGAACGCCCTTTTGATGGAGAAGAAGCGGGACCTGGAGTCACAGATTCACAGTCTGCGCGGGGACAATGAGAGCGCTGAGAAGGTGACGCTGCAGCTGAAGGAGACGGCGCTGCTGCTGGAGAGGCAGAAGAACCAGACTGAGGCAAAGGTAACGTAGTGACGACAGAGGACACGGAGACCACCGAGCCGCCCCCCGCCACAGGACTGCTGCCAAATGATGGGAGTCATCTCCACCTCTGGGGAGGATTGGGAGAGTAGGTGGCACTGCTGCAGGCACCGTGTCCTGACCCGTGGCCCCCCCCTCGCCCTGTCCTGACCTGTCGTCTCCTCACCTGTCATGACCTGTGGCCGCCTTGCCCTGTCCTGACCCGTGGCCGCCTTGTCCTGTCCTGACCCATGGCCGCCTCACCCTGTCCTGACCCGTGGCCCCCTCGCCCTGTCCTGACCCATGGCCGCCTCGCCTGTCCTGATCCGTGGCCCCCTCGCCCTGTTCTGACCTGTCGTCTCCTCTCCCTGTCCTGACCCGTGGCCCCCTCTCCCTGTCCTGACCCGTGGCCCCCTCGCCCTGTCCTGACCCATGGCCGCCTCGCCCCTGTCCTGACCCGTGGCCCCCTCGCCCTGTCCTGACCCATGGCTGCCTCGCCCTGTCCTGATCCGTGGCCCCCTCGCCCTGTTCTGACCTGTCGTCCTCCTCTCCCTGTCCTGACCCGTGGCCCCCTCGCCCTGTCCTGACCCATGGCCGCCTCGCCATGTCCTGACCCATGGCCCCCTCGCCCTGTCCTGACCTGTCGTCTCCTCTCCCTGTCCTGATCCGTGGGCCCCCCTCGCCCTGTCCTGACCTGGAGGGGGTCTGCATGATGGACTATGGATGACATCAGATAATATCTGCACTGTCTGAGAAATAAGAGACATAATCGAACCTTCATTCCAGAGGGCAGAACCAGACGGAGGGGAGAACATACCGGCTGCAGGTTAATCACTGTATTCCTATTTCTTATTCTGGCCCTCGGCCCCGGCGTGCAACATCCAGCCCTCGGCCCCGGCGTGCAACATCCGGCCCTCGGCCCCGGCGTGCAACATCCGGCGGTCGGCCCCGGCGTGCAACATCCGGCCCTCGCCCCCGACGTGCAACATCCGGCCCTCGGCCCCGGCGTGCAACATTCGGCCCGCGGCCCCGGCGTGCAACATCCGGCCCTCAACATCCGCCCCTCGCCCCCGGCGTGCAACATCCGGCCCCGGCATGCAACATCCGGCCCTTAGCCCCGGCATGCAACATCCGGCCTTTGTGTGATGAGGACTGAGATAGCAGAGAACCAGAGCTCCTAAGCTGGCCCTCAGGCTAGGAGCCCTGTGCTATCCCTATTCTCAGAGATACCCCTAATGGTGGAGAGGCCTGAGTCTCTTTCCTGGCCCAGGTCCTGACCAGTCCTGATCTGATTCCGCCTTCCCAACAGGGAGGGACTGGACAGGAGTGTAATGTCTCAAACACTCAAAGGCTGCACATATCCCGAAGGAAGAGAGTGACAAGCCTTTGAGCGCGCACACGTGGCACACGCAGACACATAGGACACCACATCCCTCTAGACTCTGGGCCATCATAAGTGACACAATATGAGATCCAGAGTACCTTTAAACCCCAGGGTGACCAGCCAGGGCAGAATCATGATGGTCCACCAGAACCTTAAGACAAAGAGTCAAGGGAACAAACGACTTGTTAGATCCCCATATGGCGCCTCACCCTGAGCCTCAGGAATCTCAGACTCCACATCAGTACTGAGCACCGACATCACCACTCCCTTCTGAAGAATGGGGACAGGTTCCTCACAAGGTTCCCCCCTCTGGAATACTCCTGGACAAAAGCATCGGCTTTAATTTTTTTAGAACCAAGGGGATGAGTAATTAAAAAATTAAACTTATTGAGAAATAATGACCACCGAGCTTCTCTCGGTGTAAGACATTTAGCTGACTCAAGTCAGTAATTAACAGGATGCGTAGCTCCCACTAGAAAGAGTCACCAGTCCCTCAAACCTTAACTTGATCACCAGTAACTCTGTTACCGATATCATAATTTCAATTGGCCGAATATAATTTCTTAGAAAAGACGGCGCATGGAAGCAGTTTACCAAGAGACGGATCCTGAGACAATACAGCCCCCACCCCCACCTCAGATGCAGCAAGCTCCACTGTAAAAGGCTGAGATACATCAGGCTGTGTCAGTATGGGTGCTGATGAGAAGCATCAAGGCAACGAGTGCATCTAGACAAGTCCGTCCTTCTTAGTCATGTCAGTAAGAGGTCTTGCTATAGCAGAGAAATTTTTAATAAACTTCCAGTAATTCACAAACTCTTAAAAATGTTGCAGAGCTTTGAGGTTCTCGGGAGAGTCCCATTTCAAAATAGCCTGTAACAAGAGGGATCCATCCGAAACCTGCAGCTGAGCTAGGGATTAGCAGTGACCTCAGGGTCTGACGCTTTATAGAATTGTTATATACCATTACCATGGGTAAAGCATAATATCCATTGGCTCCTGCAGGGGAGAGAGGGAGAATGGGAGAGGGAGAATGCGAGAGAGACCGAGAGGGGGAGAGATGGGATAGAGAGAGAGAATGGGAGAGAGAGAGGGAGAATGGGAGAGAGAGAGGGAGAATAGGAGAGAGAGAGAGGGAGAATAGGAGAGTGGGAGATGGGAAGAGACAGAGAAGGAGATAAATGGAGAGAGGGAGAGTGTTATAATGGGTGAGAGAGAGAGCATGGCAGAGAGGGAGAATGGGAGAGAGAGAGGGAGAATAGGAGAGAGAGAGGGAGAATAGGAGAGAGAGAGAATGGGAGAGAGGGAGAATGGGAGAGGGAGAGGGAGAATAGGAGAGAGAGAGGGAGAATAGGAGAGTGGGAGATGGGAAGAGACAGAGAAGGAGATAAATGGAGAGAGGGAGAGTGTTATAATGGGTGAGAGAGAGAGCATGGCAGAGAGGGAGAATGGAGAGAGAGAGGGAGAATAGGAGAGAGGGAGAATAGGAGAGAGAGAGAATGGGAGAGAGGGAGAATGGGAGAGGGAGAGGGAGAATAGGAGAGAGAGAGGGAGAATAGGAGAGTGGGAGATGGGAAGAGACAGAGAAGGAGATAAATGGAGAGAGGGAGAGTGTTATAATGGGTGAGAGAGAGAGCATGGCAGAGAGGGAGAATGGGAGAGAGAGAGGGAGAATAGGAGAGAGGGAGAATAGGAGAGAGAGAGAATGGGAGAGAGGGAGAATGGGAGAGAGAGAGAATGGGAGAGAGGGAGAATGGGAGAGAGAGAGGGAGAATAGGAGAGAGAGGGAGAATAGGAGAGAGAGAGGGAGAATAGGAGAGTGGGAGATGGGAAGAGACAGAGAAGGAGATAAATGGAGAGAGGGAGAGTGTTATAATGGGTGAGAGAGAGAGCATGGCAGAGAGGGAGAATGGGAGAGAGAGAGGGAGAATAGGAGAGAGGGAGAATAGGAGAGAGAGAGAATGGGAGAGAGGGAGAATGGGAGAGGGAGAGGCAGAATAGGAGAGAGAGAGGGAGAATAGGAGAGTGGGAGATGGGAAGAGACAGAGAAGGAGATAAATGGAGAGAGGGAGAGTGTTATAATGGGTGAGAGAGAGAGCATGGCAGAGAGGGAGAATGGGAGAGAGAGAGGGAGAATAGGAGAGAGGGAGAATAGGAGAGAGAGAGAATGGGAGAGAGGGAGAATGGGAGAGAGAGAGAATGGGAGAGAGGGAGAATGGGAGAGAGACAGAGAGGGGGAGAGATGGATAGAGAGAGAGCATGGCAGAGAGGGAGAATGGGAGAGAGAGAGGGAGAATAGGAGAGAGAGGGAGAATAGGAGAGAGGGAGAATAGGAGAGAGAGAGAATGGGAGAGAGGGAGAATGGGAGAGAGAGAGAATGGGAGAGAGGGAGAATGGGAGAGAGACAGAGAGGGGGAGAGATGGATAGAGAGAGAGCATGGCAGAGAGGGAGAATGGGAGAGAGAGAGGGAGAATAGGAGAGTGGGATAATGGGAGGGAGAGAGAGAGAGCGCATGGCAGAGAGGGGGAGAGATGGAGAGAGAGAGAGCATGGCAGAGAGGGAGAATAGGAGAGAGGGAGAATGAGAGAGAGACCGAGAGGGGGAGAGATGGATAGAGAGAGAGAGCATGGCAGAGAGGGAGAATGGCAGAGAGGGAGAATGGGAGAGAGAGGGAGAATGGGAGAGAGAGCATGGCAGAGAGACAGAGAAGGAGATAAATGGAGAGAGAGAGGGAGAGTGGGATAATAAGAGAGAGAGAGAGCATGGCAGAGAGGGAGAATGGGAGAGAGAGAGAATGGGAGAGAGGGAGAATGGGAGAGAGAGAGGGAGAATAGGAGAGAGGGAGAATGGGAGAGAGAGAGGGAGAATAGGAGAGAGGGAGAATGGGAGAGAGAGGGAGAATGGGAGAGAGAGAGGGAGAATAGGAGAGAGGGAGAATGGGAGAGAGAGGGAGAATGGGAGAGAGAGCATGGCAGAGAGACAGAGAAGGAGAGTGGGAGATGGGAGAGAGACAGAGAAGGAGAGAAATGGAGAGAGAGAGGGAGAGTGGGATAATGGGAGAGAGAGAGAGAGCATGGCAGAGAGGGAGAATGGGAGAGAGAGAGAATGGGAGAGAGGGAGAATGGGAGAGAGAGAGGGAGAATAGGAGAGAGGGAGAATGGGAGGGAGACAGAGAGGGGGAGAGATGGAGAGAGAGAGAGAGAGCATGGCAGAGAGGGAGAATGGGAGAGAGAGAGGGAGAATAGGAGAGAGGGAGAATGGGAGAGAGAGCATGGCAGAGAGACCGAGAAGGAGAGTGGGAGATGGGAGAGAGACAGAGAAGGAGAGAAATGGAGAGAGAGAGGGAGAGTGGGATAATGGGAGAGAGGGATAATGGGAGAGAGGGAGAATGGCAGAGAGAGAGCGTGGCAGAGAGGGAGAATGGGAGAGAGACAGAGAGGGGGAGAGATGGAGAGAGAGAGAGAGCATGGCAGAGAGGGAGAATGGGAGAGAGAGAGGGAGAATAGGAGTGAGAGGGAGAATAGGAGAGTGGGAGATGGGAGAGAGAGAGAGAGAGAATAGGAGAGAGGGAGAATGGGAGAGAGAGAGGGAGAATAGGAGAGAGAGAGGGAGAATAGGAGAGTGGGAGAATGGGAGAGAGAGAGAGAATAGGAGAGAGGGAGAATGGGAGAGAGACAGAGAAGGAGATAAATGGAGAGAGGGAGAGTGGGATAATGGGTGAGAGAGAGAGCATGGCAGAGAGGGAGAATGGGAGAGAGGGAGAATGGGAGAGAGAGAGAATAGGAGAGAGGGAGAATGGGAGAGAGACAGAGAAGGAGATAAATGGAGAGAGGGAGAGTGGGATAATGGGAGAGAGAGAGACTAGGAAAGAGAGAGAGAGAGAGGGGGGGAGAGATGGAGAGAGAGAGAGAGAGAGCATGGCAGAGAGGGAGAATGGGAGAGAGAGAGAGGGAGAATAGGAGAGAGGGAGAATGGGAGAGAGAGAGAATGGGAGAGAGGGAGAATGGCAGAGAGAGAGCATGGCAGAGAGGGAGAATGGGAGAGAGACAGAGAGGGGGAGAGATGGAGAGAGAGAGAGCATGGCAGAGAGGGAGAATGGGAGAGAGAGAGGGAGAATAGGAGAGAGGGAGAATGGGAGAGAGAGAGGGAGAATAGGAGAGAGGGAGAATGGGAGAGAGAGCATGGCAGAGAGACAGAGAAGGAGAGTGGGAGATGGGAGAGACAGAGAAGGAGAGAAATGGAGAGAGAGAGGGAGAGTGGGATAATGGGAGAGAGAGAGCATGGCAGAGAGGGAGAATGGGAGAGAGAGAGGGAGAATAGGAGAGAGGGAGAATGGGAGAGAGGGAGAATGGGAGAGAGGGAGAATAGGAGAGAGGGAGAATGGGAGAGAGGGAGAATGGGAGAGAGGGAGAATAGGAGAGAGGGAGAATGGGAGAGAGACAGAGAAGGCGATAAATGGAGAGAGGGAGAGTGGGATAATGGGTGAGAGAGAGACTTGGAAAGAGAGAGAGAGAGGGGGAATGGGAAAGAGGGAGAATGGGAGAGAGAGAGAGAGCGTGGCAGAGAGACAGAGAGCGAGATGGGAGAGAGAGAGGGAGAATGAGAGAGCGTGGCAGTGAGACAGGGAGATAGGAGAGAGAGAGAGAGAAATGGGAGAGAGAATGAGAATGGGAGAGAGAGAGAGCGTGGGAGAATAGGAGGGAGAGAGAGCGTGGCAGAGAGACAGAGAGGAAGATGGGAGAGAAAGAGGGAGATGGGAGAGAGAGAGTGAGAATGGGAGAGAGAGTGACAGAGTGGGAGATAGAGAGAGAAGAGTGTGGGAGAGCGGTAGAGAGGGAGAGAGACAGTGAAAGATTTACTTACTATTTTGGGCAATGCCGGGTATTATAGCTTTATATATAAATCTGATACCTGTGAGGTGTATTCGTCCACTGTTTTCTGATTCCCTAAATAAAATGCTAACTGACCAGTTGCCCCCAGAAGTCACATAATTAGTTCATTGCCTCCTGGATGATCTCTTCTCAGTATAACTACAGCTGTTCTGTGAAGGCCTCAGAGGTTTGTGTGAGAACATCAGGGATCGAACAGCATCATGAGATCCAAAGAACACACCAGACAGGTCACGATCAAACAGCATCATGAAAACCAAGGAACCCACCAGACAGGTCAGGGATAAAACAGCATCATGAGAACCAAAGAACACACCAGACAGATCAGAGATCAACCAGCATCATGAGAACCAAAGAACACACCAGACAGGTCAGGGATCAACCAGCATCATGAGAACCAAAGAACACACCAGACAGGTCACGATCAAACAGCATCATGAAAACCAAGGAATGGATAAAGGTGTGGGGAATAGTAAAGCAGGGTTAGGTTATAAAAAATATCACAAGCTCTGAACGCTTCAGGGAGCACTGCTCAATCCATCATCCAAAAGTAGAAGAAGAACGGCACAAAAGACAACCTACTAGAATAAGATTTGGCCACCATCAAAACTGACACCCCAAGAAGGAGAGCACTAATGTGGAAGAGCTGAGAGGCCCATGATCACTGGAGGAGCCGCAGAGATCACAGCTCAGGGGAGAATCTGTCCACAGGACGAGCAGAGATCACAGCTCAGGAGGAGAATCTGTCCACAGGACGAGCAGAGATCACAGCTCAGGAGGAGAATCTGTCCACAGGACGAGCAGAGATCACAGCTCAGGGGGAGAATCTGTCCACAGGACGAGCAGAGATCACAGCTCAGGGGGAGAATCTGTCCACAGAACGAGCAGAGATCATAGCTCAGGAGGAGAATCTGTCCACAGGACGAGCAGAGATCACAGCTCAGGGGGAGAATCTGTCCACAGGACGAGCAGAGATCACAGCTCAGGGGAGAATCTGTCCACAGGACGAGGAGAGATCACAGTTCAGGAGGGAGAATCTGCCTACAGGACGAGCAGAGATCACAGCTCAGGAGGAGAATCTGTCCACAGGACGAGCAGAGATCACAGCTCAGGAGGAGAATCTGTCCACAGGACGAGCAGAGATCACAGCTCAGGGGGAGAATCTGTCCACAGGACGAGCAGAGATCACAGCTCAGGAGGAGAATCTGTCCACAGGACGAGCAGAGATCATAGCTCAGGAGGAGAATCTGTCCACAGGACGAGCAGAGATCACAGCTCAGGAGGAAAATCTGTCCACAGGACGAGCAGAGATCACAGCTCAGGAGGAGAATCTGTCCACAGGAAGAGCAAAGATCACAGCTCAGGAGGAGAATCTGTCCACAGGACGGGCAGAGATCATAGCTCAGGAGGAGAATCTGTCCACAGGACGGGCAGAGATCACAGCTCAGGAGGAGAATCTGTCCACAGGACGGGCAGAGATCATAGCTCAGGAGGAGAATCTGTCCACAGGACGAGCAGAGATCACAGCTCAGAGGGAGAATCTGTCCACAGGACGAGCAGAGATCACAGTTCAGGAGGAGAATCTGTCCACAGGACGAGCAGAGATCACAGCTCAGGAGGAGAATCTGTCCACAGGACGAGCAGAGATCACAGCTCAGGAGGAAAATCTGTCCACAGGACGAACAGAGATCACAGCTCAGGAGGAGAATCTGTCCACAGGATGAGCAGAGATCACAGCTCAGGAGGAAAATCTGTCCACAGGACGAGCAGAGATCACAGCTCAGGAGGAGAATCTGTCCACAGGAAGAGCAAAGATCACAGCTCAGGAGGAGAATCTGTCCACAGGACGAGCAGAGATCACAGCTCAGGAGGAGAATCTGTCCACAGGATGAGCAGAGATCACAGCTCAGGAGGAAAATCTGTCCACAGGATGAGCAGAGATCACAGCTCAGGAGGAGAATCTGTCCACAGGAAGAGCAAAGATCACAGCTCAGGAGGAGAATCTGTCCACAGGACGAGCAGAGATCACAGCTCAGGAGGAAAATCTGTCCACAGGACGAGCAGAGATCACAGCTCAGGAGGAGAATCTGTCCACAGGAAGAGCAAAGATCACAGCTCAGGGGGAGAATCTGTCCACAGGATGAGCAGAGATCACAGCTCAGGAGGAGAATCTGTCCACAGGACGAGCAGAGATCACAGCTCAGGGGGAGAATCTGTCCACAGGACGAGCAGAGATCACAGCTCAGGGGGAGAATCTGTCCACAGGACGAGCAGAGATCACAGCTCAGGAGGAGAATCTGTCCACAGGATGAGCAGAGATCACAGCTCAGGAGGAGAATCTGTCCACAGGACGAGCAGAGATCACAGCTCAGGGGGAGAATCTGTCCACAGGACGAGCAGAGATCACAGCTCAGGAGGAGAATCTGTCCACAGGACGAGCAGAGATCACAGCTCAGGTGGAGAATCTGTCTACAGGACGAGCAGAGATCACAGCTCAGGGGGAGACTGTCCACAGGACGAGCAGAGATCACAGCTCAGAGGGAGAATCTGTCCACAGGACGAGCAGAGATCACAGCTCAGGGGGAGAATCTGTCCACAGGACGAGCAGAGATCACAGTTCAGAGGGAGAATCTGTCCACAGGATGACTATTAGTCATAGACAGCACAAATCTATGGAAGAGTGTCAAGAAAAAAAACGTGTAAGGGACACCGAGCAGTGGAGGAAGGGGCATTGGTCAAAGGAGACCAAACGTTTTGTGCTAAATGCAAAACACTGTATGTGGCAGAAAACTATCCCTGCACATCACCCTGAAAACACCCTCCCCACTGTCACACATGGTGGAGGTCGCATCCTGCTGTGAGGAGGCTTTTCTTCAGCAGGGGCAGGGAAGCTGGTCAGAGGTGACGGGATGATGGATGGAGCCAAATACAGGACAATCCTGGAGGAAAACCTGTGAGAGGCTGCAGAAGACGTGAGACCGGGGTGTAGGTTCACCTTCCAGCAGGACAACGACCCTCAACACCCTGCAGAGTTACAATGGGGGGTTCAGATCAGAGCTTATTCCTGTGTGTGAGCGGCCGAGTCACAGTCCGCGAATGGCCCAGCCAGTCACAGTCCACGAACGGCTCAGGCAGTCACAGTCCGTGAACGGCCCAGCCAGTCACAGTCCGCTAACGGCCCAGTCAGTCACAGTCCGCTAACGGCCCAGTCAGTCACAGTCCACGAACGGCCCAACCACAATCCAGACCCAAATCCACTGAGATCACAGACGTCTCCATCCAATCTCACTGAGTGAGAGAAGAAGAGGAAAATGTCACCTCTAGAAGTGCAAAGCTGGAGAGACCCCAAAAGAGGGACAAATGTGGTCCTACAAAGTGCTAAGACAGGGAAAAGTGGTTCCACAAAGGACTGACTCCACGGGGGGGGGGGGGAATACTAAATCACCTCACAAATATCAGATTTATATATGAAACATTTAGAAATCCCGGTATCATTCCCTTTACACGTCACACATACTCGCACTCCGTGTTGGTGTCACAAAATCCCAATAAAATACATTTAAGTTTGTGAAAATGTGTAAAAGTTCATGGGGTGTGAATACTTTTTCAGGGCACGTTATCAGTGTCAGTGTTTGCAGGTACTTGCTTCATGTTTTGCAGATATTTCCTGATTTCTGCCCGTTGCTCCACACCAGGGCAGTCTTGATTTTTGCCCGCCATGCTCCTCTACACCAGGGCAGTCTTGATTTTTGCCCGCCATGCTCCTCTACACCAGGGCAGTCTTGATTTTTGCTCGCCATGCTCCTCCGCACCAGGGCAGTCTTGATTTTTGCTCGCCATGCTCCTCCGCACCAGGGCAGTCTTGATTTTTGCTCGCCATGCTCCTCCGCACCAGGGCAGTCTTGATTTTTGCTCGCCATGCTCCTCCGCACCAGGGCAGTCTTGATTTTTGCCCGCCATGCTCCTCTACACCAGGGCAGTCTTGATTTTTGCCCGCCATGCTCCTCTACACCAGGGCAGTCTTGATTTTTGCTCGCCATGCTCCTCTACACCAGGGCAGTCTTGATTTTTGCTCGCCATGCTCCTCCGCACCAGGGCAGTCTTGATTTTTGCCCGCCATGCTCCTCCGCACCAGGGCAGTCTTGATTTCTGCCCGCCATGCTCCTCTGCACCAGGGCAGTCTTGATTTCTGCCCGCCATGCTCCTCCGCACCAGGGCAGTCTTGATTTCTGCCCGCCATGCTTGCTCCTCCGCACCAGGGCAGTCTTGATTTCTGCCCGCCATGCTCCTCTACACCAGGGCAGTCTTGATTTCTGCCCGCCATGCTCCTCCGCACCAGGGCAGTCTTGATTTCTGCCCGCCATGCTCCTCCGCACCAGGGCAGTCTTGATTTCTGCCCGCCATGCTCCTCTACACCAGGGCAGTCTTGATTTCTGCCCGCCATGCTTGCTCCTCTACACCAGGGCAGTCTTGATTTTTGCTCGCCATGCTCCTCCGCACCAGGGCAGTCTTGATTTCTGCCCGCCATGCTTGCTCCTCTACACCAGGGCAGTCTTGATTTCTGCTCGCCATGCTCCTCCGCACCAGGGCAGTCTTGATTTCTGCCCGCCATGCTCCTCCGCACCAGGGCAGTCTTGATTTTTGCTCGCCATGCTTCTCCGCACCAGGGCAGTCTTGATTTCTGCCCGCCATGCTCCTCCGCACCAGGGCAGTCTTGATTTTTGCTCGCCATGCTCCTCCGCACCAGGGCAGTCTTGATTTTTGCTCGCCATGCTCCTCCGCACCAGGGCAGTCTTGATTTCTACCCGCCATGCTCCTCCGCACCAGGGCAGTCTTGATTTTTGCTCGCCATGCTCCTCCGCACCAGGGCAGTCTTGATTTTTGCTCGCCATGCTCCTCCGCACCAGGGCAGTCTTGATTTCTGCCCGCCATGCTCCTCCGCACCAGGGCAGTCTTGATTTCTACCCGCCATGCTCCTCCGCACCAGGGCAGTCTTGATTTCTGCCCGTCATGCTCCTCTACACCAGGGCAGTCTTGATTTCTGCCCGCCATGCTCCTCCGCACCAGGGCAGTCTTGATTTTAGCCCGCCATGCTCCTCCGCACCAGGGCAGTCTTGATTTTTGCTCGCCATGCTCCTCCGCACCAGGGCAGTCTTGATTTCTGCCCGCCATGCTCCTCCACACCAGGGCAGTCTTGATTTTTGCTCGCCATGCTCCTCCGCACCAGGGCAGTCTTGATTTTTGCCCGCCATACTCCTCCACACCAGGGCAGTCCTGATTTTTGCCTGCCATACTCCTCCACACCAGGGCAGTCCTGATTTTTGCTCGCCATTCTCCTCCGCACCAGGGCAGTCTTGATTTGGGGTCTGCAGTCAGTGACACGTTTTATACGTCGCTGTTCACATCCACATTTTGTTGCTTTTTCCTGTGGTTCCATTTATTTTTGCAGACGTCGCCCCCTTGCTGTAGATTTTGGCTGTGCGTCGTCCTAATTTATATTTCTCTCCTTATAATGTGACATTACAATAATAAGGGTCTCTTCCAGATGGAGGAGAAAAGGTTAGAAGCCGAGGGTCTGCGAGACAGTCAGCGATCGCTGCAGCTCCAAGTGACAGAGCTCCAGGACGAGCTGAAGATGCGAGATAGTCACTTTCCTCTGCAAGAAAACCGCCACTCACTGCATTCTGAGATGCAACAGATGGCAGGGGATGCCGAACACGAGGTAAGGGAACTATACACCCTGCGCAATGATCTGCTGCCCCCCAACACCTGCTCCACATGACCCTCTCAGTCCTCCATGACTCCCCGTCATCCAACCTCCACAGCCCCCGTCATCCAACCTGCACACCCTATCATCCAACCTCCACACCCCCGTCATCCAACCTCCAAAGCCACTGTCATCCAACCTCCATACCCCCGTCATCCAACCTCCAAAGCCCCTGTCATCCAACCTCCATACCCCCGTCATCCAACCTCCACACCCCCGTCATCCAACCTCCAAAGCCCCTGTCATCCAACCTCCATACCCCCGTCATCCATCCTCCACACCCCCTGTCATCCAACCTCCACACCCCTGTCATCCAACCTGCACACCCCATCATCCAACCTCCACATCCCCGTCATCCAACCTCCAAAGCCCCTGTCATCCAACCTCCATACCCCCGTCATCCATCCTCCACACCCCCTGTCATCCAACCTCCACACCCCTGTCATCCAACCTGCACACCCAATCATCCAACCTCCAAAGCCCCCATCACCCATCCTCCAAGCCCCCGTCATCCAACCTCCACACTCCCGTCATCCAACCTGCACACCCCATCATCCAACCTCCACACCCCCGTCATCCAACCTCTAAAGCCCCCGTCATCCAATCTCCATACTCCCGTCATCCATCCTCCACACCCCCCGTCATCCAACCTCCACATCCCCGTCATCCATCCTCCATGCTCCCGTTATCCAACCTCCACACCCCCGTCATCCAACCTCTAAAGCCCCCGTCATCCAACCTCCATACTCCCGTCATCCAACCTCCACATCCCCGTCATCCATCCTCCATGCTCCCGTTATCCAACCTCCAAAGCCCCAGTCATCCAACCTCCACACCCCATGTCATACCTCCTCCATGACCCCATCATCCATTCTCCACACCCCCTGTCATCCAACCTACATGACCCCCTCCATCATCTGCCCTCCACACTTAATTTCTCCACCAGAGAAAGCATAGTGAGGAGTGTCAGAGTCTGTAGTCTGAACAGCGTCTGATGCCACCATGACACTCGGCAAGTTTAGAGCCAAACACCGTGTGACAGTTAGTGGTCAAGTCTGCAGGTGGGTCAGTTTTGCAGTTTGTGGCCAGGTGGAGAGATGGAGGAGTTCTATGGTTGTTGGCTCACAAGGGCGTTGGTCAGATTGGCAGGTGGGTCAGTTTTGTGACTGTTGATCAGGTTGTCGGCAAGTGGGTCAGTTCTCTGATTGGTGGTCAGGTCAGCGGGCGAATCAGTTGTTTGGTTGGTGGCCAGGATGGCAGGTGGATCAGTTCTATGACTGGTGGCCAGGATGGCAGGTGGATCAGTTCTATGACTGGTGGCCAGGATGGCAGGTGGATCAGTTCTATGACTGGTGGCCAGGATGGCAGGTGGATCAGTTCTATGACTGGTGGCCAGGATGGCAGGTGGATCAGTTCTATGACTGGTGGCCAGGATGGCAGGTGGATCAGTTCTATGACTGGTGGCCAGGATGGCAGGTGGATCAGTTCTATGACTGGTGGCCAGGATGGCAGTTGGATCAGTTCTATGACTGGTGGCCAGGATGGCAGGTGGATCAGTTCTATGACTGGTGGCCAGGATGGCAGGTGGATCAGTTCTATGACTGGTGGCTATTTCGGCAGGTGTACAAGTTCTATGGTTTGTGGCATGCACGTTTGAAGGCCAGGTCAGCAGGTTTCTCAGTCCTATGGTTAGCAGGTGCATCAGCACTATGGCTGGTTGCCAGGTTAGCAGGTATATCAGTTCAAAGGCTGGTGGTCAGGTCAGCAGTTGAATCAGTTGTTTGGTTGGTGGCCAGGTTAACATGTGGGTTAATTCTTTGGTTGGTGGTCAGGTGGATCAGTCCTATGGTTGGTGGTTAGACCCACAGGGGGATCAGTTCCATGGTTGGTGAATAGACAGATGGGGGGAGGGGGCAGTTCCATGGTTGGTGAATAGACAGACGGGGGGAGGGGGGGCAGTTCCATGGTTGGTGGTTAGACCCACAGGAGGATCAGTTCCATGGTTGGTGGATAGACAGATGGGGGGAGGGGGGGCAGTTCCATGGTTGGTGAATAAACAGACGGGGGGAGGGGGGCAGTTCCATGGTTGGTGAATAGACAGATGGGGGGAGGGGGCAGTTCCATGGTTGGTGAATAGACAGACGGGGGGAGGGGGGGCAGTTCCATGGTTGGTGGTTAGACCCACAGGAGGATCAGTTCCATGGTTGGTGGATAGACAGACGGGGGGAGGGGGGCAGTTCCATGGTTGGTGAATAGACAGACGGGGGGAGGGGGGCAGTTCCATGGTTGGTGGATAGACAGATGGGGGGAGGGGGGGGGCAGTTCCATGGTTGGTGGATAGACAGGGGGAGGGGGGCAGTTCCATGGTTGGTGGATAGACAGACAGGGGGGCAGTTCCATGGTTGGTGGATAGACAGACAGGGGGGGCAGTTCCATGGTTGGTAGATAGACAGGGGGAGGGGGGCAGTTCCATGGTTGGTGGATAGACAGATGGGGGGAGGGGGGCAGTTCCATGGTTGGTGGATAGACAGGGGGAGGGGGGCAGTTCCATGATTGGTGGATAGACAGATGGGGGGAGGGGGGGCAGTTCCATGGTTGGTGAATAGACAGATGGGGGGAGGGGGGGCAGTTCCATGGTTGGTGGATAGACAGATGGGGGGAGGGGGGGCAGTTCCATGGTTGGTGGATAGACAGACAGGGGGGGCAGTTCCATGGTTGGTAGATAGACAGGGGGAGGGGGGCAGTTCCATGGTTGGTGGATAGACAGATGGGGGGAGGGGGGCAGTTCCATGGTTGGTGGATAGACAGGGGGAGGGGGGCAGTTCCATGGTTGGTGGATAGACAGATGGGGGGAGGGGGGGCAGTTCCATGGTTGGTGAATAGACAGATGGGGGGAGGGGGGGGGCAGTTCCATGGTTGGTGAATAGACAGATGGGGGGAGGGGGGGCAGTTCCATGGTTGGTGGATAGACAGATGGGGGGAGGGGGGGCAGTTCCATGGTTGGTGGATAGACAGACAGGGGGGTCAGTTCCATGGTTGGTGAATAGACAGACGGGGGGAGGGGGGGCAGTTCCATGGTTGGTGGATAGACAGGGGGAGGGGGGCAGTTCCATGGTTGGTGGATAGACAGATGGGGGGAGGGGGGGCAGTTCCATGGTTGGTGGATAGACGGGGGAGGGGGGGGCAGTTCCATGGTTAGTGGATAGACAGACAGGGGGGTCAGTTCCATGGTTGGTGAATAGACAGACGGGGGGAGGGGGGGCAGTTCCATGGTTGGTGAATAGACAGACGGGGGGAGGGGGGGCAGTTCCATGGTTGGTGGATAGACAGATGGGGGGAGGGGGGGCAGTTCCATGGTTGGTGGATAGACAGGGGGAGGGGGGCAGTTCCATGGTTGGTGGATAGACAGATGGGGGGAGGGGGGGCAGTTCCATGGTTGGTGGATAGACAGACAGGGGGGTCAGTTCCATGGTTGGTGAATAGACAGACGGGGGGAGGGGGGGCAGTTCCATGGTTGGTGATTAGCAGACGGGGGGAGGGGGGGCAGTTCCATGGTTGGTGGATAGACAGACGGGGGGTCAGTTCCATGGTTGGTGGATAGACAGATGGGGGGAGGGGGGGCCGTTTCATGGTTGGTGGATAGACAGACAGTGGGGTCAGTTCCATGGTTGGTGGATAGACAGATAGGGGGGTCAGTTCCATGGTTGGTGGATAGACAGACAGTGGGGTCAGTTCCATGGTTGGTGGATAGACAGACAGTGGGGTCAGTTCCATGGTTGGTGGATAGACAGACAGTGGGGTCAGTTCCATGGTTGGTGGATAGACAGACAGTGGGGTCAGTTCCATGGTTGGTGGATAGACAGACAGTGGGGTCAGTTCCATGGTTGGTGGATAGACAGACAGTGGGGTCAGTTCCATGGTTGGTGGATAGACAGACAGTGGGGTCAGTTCCATGGTTGGTGGATAGACAGACAGTGGGGTCAGTTCCATGGTTGGTGGATAGACAGACAGTGGGGTCAGTTCCATGGTTGGTGGATAGACAGACAGTGGGGTCAGTTCCATGGTTGGTGGATAGACAGACAGTGGGGTCAGTTCCATGGTTGGTGGATAGACAGACAGTGGGGTCAGTTCCATGGTTGGTGGATAGACAGACAGTGGGGTCAGTTCCATGGTTGGTGGATAGACAGACGGGGGGAGGGGGGGCAGTTCCATGGTTGGTGGTTAGACCCACAGGAGGATCAGTTCCATGGTTGGTGGATAGACAGATGGGGGGAGGGGGGGCAGTTCCATGGTTGGTGAATAAACAGACGGGGGGAGGGGGGCAGTTCCATGGTTGGTGAATAGACAGATGGGGGGAGGGGGCAGTTCCATGGTTGGTGAATAGACAGACGGGGGGAGGGGGGGCAGTTCCATGGTTGGTGGTTAGACCCACAGGAGGATCAGTTCCATGGTTGGTGGATAGACAGACGGGGGGAGGGGGGCAGTTCCATGGTTGGTGAATAGACAGACGGGGGGAGGGGGGCAGTTCCATGGTTGGTGGATAGACAGATGGGGGGAGGGGGGGGCAGTTCCATGGTTGGTGGATAGACAGGGGGAGGGGGGCAGTTCCATGGTTGGTGGATAGACAGACAGGGGGGCAGTTCCATGGTTGGTGGATAGACAGACAGGGGGGGCAGTTCCATGGTTGGTAGATAGACAGGGGGAGGGGGGCAGTTCCATGGTTGGTGGATAGACAGATGGGGGGAGGGGGGCAGTTCCATGGTTGGTGGATAGACAGGGGGAGGGGGGCAGTTCCATGATTGGTGGATAGACAGATGGGGGGAGGGGGGGCAGTTCCATGGTTGGTGAATAGACAGATGGGGGGAGGGGGGGCAGTTCCATGGTTGGTGGATAGACAGATGGGGGGAGGGGGGGCAGTTCCATGGTTGGTGGATAGACAGACAGGGGGGGCAGTTCCATGGTTGGTAGATAGACAGGGGGAGGGGGGCAGTTCCATGGTTGGTGGATAGACAGATGGGGGGAGGGGGGCAGTTCCATGGTTGGTGGATAGACAGGGGGAGGGGGGCAGTTCCATGGTTGGTGGATAGACAGATGGGGGGAGGGGGGGCAGTTCCATGGTTGGTGAATAGACAGATGGGGGGAGGGGGGGGGGCAGTTCCATGGTTGGTGAATAGACAGATGGGGGGAGGGGGGGCAGTTCCATGGTTGGTGGATAGACAGATGGGGGGAGGGGGGGCAGTTCCATGGTTGGTGGATAGACAGACAGGGGGGTCAGTTCCATGGTTGGTGAATAGACAGACGGGGGGAGGGGGGGCAGTTCCATGGTTGGTGGATAGACAGGGGGAGGGGGGCAGTTCCATGGTTGGTGGATAGACAGATGGGGGGAGGGGGGGCAGTTCCATGGTTGGTGGATAGACGGGGGAGGGGGGGCAGTTCCATGGTTGGTGGATAGACAGACAGGGGGGTCAGTTCCATGGTTGGTGAATAGACAGACGGGGGGAGGGGGGGCAGTTCCATGGTTGGTGAATAGACAGACGGGGGGAGGGGGGGCAGTTCCATGGTTGGTGGATAGACAGATGGGGGGAGGGGGGGCAGTTCCATGGTTGGTGGATAGACAGGGGGAGGGGGGCAGTTCCATGGTTGGTGGATAGACAGATGGGGGGAGGGGGGGCAGTTCCATGGTTGGTGGATAGACAGACAGGGGGGTCAGTTCCATGGTTGGTGAATAGACAGACGGGGGGAGGGGGGGCAGTTCCATGGTTGGTGATTAGCAGACGGGGGGAGGGGGGGCAGTTCCATGGTTGGTGGATAGACAGACGGGGGGTCAGTTCCATGGTTGGTGGATAGACAGATGGGGGGAGGGGGGGCCGTTTCATGGTTGGTGGATAGACAGACAGTGGGGTCAGTTCCATGGTTGGTGGATAGACAGATAGGGGGGTCAGTTCCATGGTTGGTGGATAGACAGACAGTGGGGTCAGTTCCATGGTTGGTGGATAGACAGACAGTGGGGTCAGTTCCATGGTTGGTGGATAGACAGACAGTGGGGTCAGTTCCATGGTTGGTGGATAGACAGACAGTGGGGTCAGTTCCATGGTTGGTGGATAGACAGACAGTGGGGTCAGTTCCATGGTTGGTGGATAGACAGACAGTGGGGTCAGTTCCATGGTTGGTGGATAGACAGACAGTGGGGTCAGTTCCATGGTTGGTGGATAGACAGACAGTGGGGTCAGTTCCATGGTTGGTGGATAGACAGACAGTGGGGTCAGTTCCATGGTTGGTGGATAGACAGACAGTGGGGTCAGTTCCATGGTTGGTGGATAGACAGACAGTGGGGTCAGTTCCATGGTTGGTGGATAGACAGACAGTGGGGTCAGTTCCATGGTTGGTGGATAGACAGACAGTGGGGTCAGTTCCATGGTTGGTGGATAGACAGACAGTGGGGTCAGTTCCATGGTTGGTGGATAGACAGACAGTGGGGTCAGTTCCATGGTTGGTGGATAGACAGACAGTGGGGTCAGTTCCATGGTTGGTGGATAGACAGACAGGGGGGTCAGTTCCATGGTTGGTGGATAGACAGACAGTGGGGTCAGTTCCATGGTTGGTGGATAGACAGACAGTGGGGTCAGTTCCATGGTTGGTGGATAGACAGACAGTGGGGTCAGTTCCATGGTTGGTGGATAGACAGACAGGGGGGTCAGTTCCATGGTTGGTGGATAGACAGACAGTGGGGTCAGTTCCATGGTTGGTGGATAGACAGACAGGGGGGTCAGTTCCATGGTTGGTGGATAGACAGACAGTGGGGTCAGTTCCATGGTTGGTGGATAGACAGACAGTGGGGTCAGTTCCATGGTTGGTGGATAGACAGACAGTGGGGTCAGTTCCATGGTTGGTGGATAGACAGACAGGGGGGTCAGTTCCATGGTTGGTGGATAGACAGACAGGGGGGTCAGTTCCATGGTTGGTGGATAGACAGACAGGGGGGTCAGTTCCATGGTTGGTGGATAGACAGACAGGGGGGTCAGTTCCATGGTTGGTGGATAGACAGACAGTGGGGTCAGTTCCATGGTTGGTGGATAGACAGACAGTGGGGTCAGTTCCATGGTTGGTGGATAGACAGACAGTGGGGTCAGTTCCATGGTTGGTGGATAGACAGACAGGGGGGTCAGTTCCATGGTTGGTGGATAGACAGACAGGGGGGTCAGTTCCATGGTTGGTGGATAGACAGACAGTGGGGTCAGTTCCATGGTTGGTGGATAGACAGACAGTGGGGTCAGTTCCATGGTTGGTGGATAGACAGACAGTGGGGTCAGTTCCATGGTTGGTGGATAGACAGACAGGGGGAGGGGGGCAGTTCCATGGTTGGTGGATAGACAGACGGGGGGAGGGGGGGCAGTTCCATGGTTGGTGGATAGACAGGGGGAGGGGGGGGCAGTTCCATGGTTGGTGGATAGACAGACAGGGGGAGGGGGGGCAGTTCCATGGTTGGTGGATAGACAGACAGGGGGGTCAGTTCCATGGTTGTGTTGGTTTTTGGCTCGGTATGCTGGTCACATGCCCTTCTGACCTTAACTATTTGTGGTTTTTCCTGTAGTGTTGCCCCTCTACGAAGCTCCTATATTTATGTCTGTATGCTCTTTATAAAGTGTATCTAATACAATGTATCCATAAACTGCGCCATATTTCCGAGGTATCTAAGTGGCTGCTACCTGTCATGTAATCCAGTATGTCCCCCCTCGTGGAGCACTGTACCCCTCTCTCCAGTCTTGTACAATAATAGTGCTTTGCCCTCTCACTGCAGAGCACCTCGATGAACCCCTCACTTCAGTTTGGAGGACAAGGAACAGGAAAAACTGGTCACATGACCTCATACAGAATACAAAGAGAGCAAGAACTGATCAATGAGAAAGAAGTAGAGGTGATGAGACTGCAAGATCTGGTGAGTGCCCCCTAAATACCACCTTAGACAGGAGTGCATGTAGGGCAAGGTCACAGCTCACGTCTTCTGTCTTCACAGCTCAACCTTCAATACATAGAAATAAAATCTTTGCAGGAAGAACTCCAAAAACATCGTGAAATGTTACAGCAGAATGACCGTGACAGCGTCCTGAGACAGGCGGTGGCCGACCGTGATGAAGCCATTATGAAGTGAGTCAGCATGATGAGGAACTCAGAATAAAGGGGTCCATGAGATGGCTGGAGACTGGGGAGACGAACAAAGGGCACGGCCGGCGACGGACAAAGGGTATAACCGGCGACGGACAAAGGGCACAGCCAGCGACTGGGGCAACGGACAAAGGGCATGGCTGGAGATGGGCAAAGAGAAGACCAGCGACTGGGCGACGGACAAAGGGCATGGCCGGCGACGGACAAAGGGCATGGCTGGCGACGGACAAAGGGCATGGCTAGAGACGGACAAAGGGCATGGCTAGAGACGGACAAAGGGCATGGCTAGAGACGGACAAAGGGCACGGCTGAGGACTGGAGAAATGGACAAGGGCACAGCCGATGACTGGGACGACAGACAAAGGGCACAACCGGCGACTGGGGCGATGGACAAAGGGCAGGGCTGGAGACGGACAAAGGGCATGGATGGAGACGGACAAAGGGCACGGCTGAGGACTGGGGCGACAAACAAAGGACACGGCTGGAGATGGACAAAGTGCACGACCGGCGACTGGGGAGATGGACAAAGGGCACGGCCGGCGACTGGGGCAACGGACAAAGTGCACGACCGGCGAATGGGGAGATGGACAAAGGGCACGGCCGGCGACTGGGGCAACGGACAAAGTGCACGACCGGCGAATGGGGAGATGGACAAAGGGCACGGCCGGCAACTGGGGCAACGGACAAAGGGCATGGCTGGAGATGGGCAAAGAGAAAACCGGCGACTGGGCGACGGACAAAGGGCATGGCCGGCGACGGACAAAGGGCATGGCTGAGGACTGGAGAGATGGACAAGGGGCACAGCCGATGACTGGGACGACAGACAAAGGGCACAACCGGCGACTGGAGCGATGGACAAAGGGCAGGGCTGGAGACAGACAAAGGGCACAACCGGCAACTGGGGCGATGGACAAAGGGCAGGGCTGGAGACGGACAAAGGGCATGGCTGGAGACGGACAAAGGGCACGGCTGAGGACTGGGGAGGTGGAGAAGGGTCACAGCCAACGACTGGGATGACAAACAAAGGGCACACCGGCGATTGGGGAGATGGACAAAGGGCACGGCTGAAAACTGGGGAGATGGACAAAGGGCATGGTCAGCGACTGGGGAGATGGACAAGGGGCACGACCGGCGAATGGGGCAACGGAGAAAGGGCACGACCGGCGACTGGGTAGATGGACAAAGGGCACGGCCGGCGACTGGGGCAACGGACAAAGTGCATGACCGGCAAATGGGGAGATGGACAAAGGGCACGGCCGGCGACTGGGGCAACGGACAAAGGGCACGGCCGGCGACTGGGGCAACGGACAAAGGGCACGGCCGGCGACTGGGGCAACGGACAAAGGGCACGGCCGGCGATGGACAAGTGAGTATAAAAAGTCTACATGCCCATGGTAAAATGTCAGGCTTTTGTAATGGAAAAAAAAATCAACCTTATTAAGAAGAATATTTCAGACCTTTTTCCCCACTTGAATAATCGCCCATAATCTGTGCAAGTCTACTAAGAAACAGACAAATCTTTTCTGGTGGAATAAGAAAAATGAATAGTAAACTAACGTGGTTACATAAATGTGCACACCCTTACACTTAAGCGGGCTTTACACGCTACGATTTCGCTACAGTGATCTCGTTGGGGTCACGGATTTTGTGACGCACATCCGGCCGCTGTAGCGATCTCGTTGTGTGTGACTCCTAGGAGCGATTTTGGATCGTTGCAAAAACGTCCAAAATCGCTCCTCGTTGACATGGGAGTCCGCTGCTAGTTATCGCTGCTGTCGCTGGGGCGAAGTTAATCCTCGTCCCTGCGGCAGCACACATCGCTATGTGTGACACCGCAGGAACGAGGATCATCTCCTTACCTGCCTCCGGCCACAATGCGGAAGGAAGGAGATGGGCGAGATGTTACATCCCGCTCATCTCCGCCCTTCCGATTACATTGGGCGGCCGCTTAGTGACGTCACTGTGACGCCGAACGGACCGCCCCCTTAGAAAGGTGGTGGTTCGCCGGTCACGGCGACGTCGAAGGACAGGTAACTATGTGTGACGGGGGTGCACGATTTTGTGCGCGACAGGCAGCGATATGCCCGTCGCACACAAACGATGGGGGCGGGTGTCATGCTCGCGATATCGGGCCGGATATCGCAGTATGTAAAGCCACCCTAAGGCCTGTTTCACAAGTCAGTGAAAAACACTAGACATATCTCACTGACGTCTAAAAAATGCTTATGTCCCTCCGTGTTCCGTGATTCACAGCACACGTGTGTTCTCCATGTGCAATCTGTGAGACGTGATCCGTGATTCCACATGGAGATAACTCACCTGTCCCCGCTCCTGCTGTCCGTGGTGCTGAACTCTTCGGCTCTGCTGTTTCCGGCCCCGCTGCAGCTACTTCCGGGTTGGCTGTTCCTGCATACATGAATATGCAGCCAGTAATGAGGCGGCTCTGAAGCAGCAGCCAGCAGCGGCCGAAGACGTGGAGTATAAAATGCTTTTTATTTTCAATGTCCGTGTTTTTCTGGTACGCGTTTCATGGATCTCACCTTAGTGTGGTCCGTGGGACATCAGTGATGCCAAAAAAACGGACATGTCTCTGTGCGGAGCACAGACACGGCCAGCGATAAATCACTGATGTGTGCACAGACCCATTGATTAGAATGTGTCTGCGTATGTCCGTGATTCTGGTGCGTCTAAAAACTGTCACATACATGGCAGAATCACTGACGTGTGAAAGGGCCTATGTGTTACGAGGGGGACCCGGGGAAGCGTGCCAAGATGGGAAATGGACAGCTTCCGCCGGTCAAGGTCCACTGTGCGGTGTAAGGGACCGCCGCTATGGTGGGTGAAGAGTGAGCGGGTTGCTGCTAGCGATCGTCTGGAATGTCACAGACGATCTGTGTACACCGATCTGCCCTAACCCCTGAGGGTTGTATGGCACAGATCTCACGGCTCGGTGTACCTGTTGCACGGGGAAGCACAGAGGTGCCCACGCACGTGTGCCAGTGGAAGTCACGAGAATATGGCACGAGGGTAGCACAGAGGTGCCCACGCACGTGTGCTTTCAATAACCAGGTGAGTCCGGTGGAGACTTGAGGAGCTCACCTGGGACAGGAACACGGCCTGTTGAAGGAGATACTGCCGGAGCAGCAAGGCAGGAACACGGCCTGCAAACGAGGTACTGCCGGAGCAGCAAGGGCCAAGCCCACGAAAGACAGTAATGCCTGAGCAGTGGCGTGGCAGCACGCTGCCAGACATCCAAACATAGAAGGACGGTCACGCGCCACCATGATGGCAGGAGGAGCTTTTAAGGAGGTGTCGTTCCACCCAAGGGCGGGCGCGAGGCGGAGATGACGGACTTGACCCAATCAGGGTCCACGACGTCCCAGCCTGGCCAGTCAGGATTCACCACGTCACCTGCCTTGTCATCAAGCCGTGTGACGTCAGTGAGCGAATCAGGACCCACCACGCATTGCACATGCTCACCCTCCTGCCTCTGGGAAATAGAGGCGGGATCCTCGGTCTCACAATGTGCAGAGATAATGGGAGTCTCACTGCTTCCCTGAGCAGTAAACCTCTGCACATTGCGCAGCCTCGCAGACCTTCGGGGCCGCTGAGCAGGAGAGTCTGCGGCAGGCCAGGAATGGGAGACCGCTTCACTCCTTGTAACAGGAGAACCACTAGGTGTCACCCTTCTGCTGCCTCTCTGAGAAGGTATCTCCTGCGCAGTCTGGCAGACCTTCGGCGCTGCTGAGCAGGAGCGCTCGTGGCAGGCAAGGAATGGGAGACTGCCTCAGTCCTTGCCTCAGGAGAGCCACGAGATGTAACACCTATGGTTGTGGTTTTTTTCACTTTTTTTTGGTGCAGATTTTAATCAATCTGTAAAGGAAACCGCATCCCAGCAAAGTCTATGACAATCCTGGAGGGCTGTGCCAACATTACAGATTTTTTCCATGCAGACTTTGGTGCAGAAAAAACTGCACACGGAGATCGATTTAGATCAGGCGTTTCTAAACACAGCAAAACCAAATGTGTGTATATTTTAGAATTTTTTTAACCCTTTATTTTTCAATGGGCTGAATGGGGGGGAGATTTGAACTTTTTTTTTTTTTACTTTACTAGGTCCCCTTGGGGGCTATAAGGATCAGCAGCCTGATCGCTTGTTCCTTTCTCCAGATCACAGCTGAGATCTGGAGAAAAGCTGCTTTACTCTCACACACGGCAGTCTGCCAGCAGCGAGAGAAAGGGACTCATGATAGCTACATGAGTCATCACATGACACTGTGCTACCATGGCAACAACCGGAAGTCACGTGATCACGTCACGTGACTTCCGATGGGGGTGAGTAAGTTATGCTAATGGTGGCACACTGATACATTTCGCTGTCAGATTTTGGCAGTGTGATGTAGGGGTTAATAGTCGCGGGTGGAAGCGATTCCACTTGCGCCTGGCACGCACACATGTCAGCTGTTGAAATCAGCTGAGATGTGCACGGATCGCCACGGCATGCCCACGTGGATTAACCTCAAACGATCCGTGACGTACCCATTACATCAGAACCAGAGGTTAAAACTGTTCATAATTCCCTCCCCAGTGACTAAAGCACTAGTTCTGATGCTGAAAAATTGCCCCAAAACCTAATTCTACCCCCACAATGCCTCACTGTGATCTGCTGGTGATGCACAGTGGTGACTTTGTCCCTTCTTCCACTGCTCGTTGTGTCCCCTCTATGGCATGTGGAAAAGGAGCTCTGGTCAGATTAGAAAGTAGAACTGTTCGGGCTAAAAACAAAACACTGAGTGGTGGAAAATCCTGCACATCACCCCGAGATCACCACCCCCACCATCACACATGGTGGAGGCAGCATCTTTCTGTGGGGAGCCTTTTCTTCAGCAGGGGCAGGGAAGATGGTCAGAGGGGCGGGGAAGACAGATGGAGATATATACAGGACAATCCTGGAGGAAAACCTGTTAGAGGCTGCAGAAGACGTGAGGCCGGGGCACAGGTTCACCGTCCAGCAGTACAACAACCCTCAACATCCTGCAGATCTACAATGGGGGGGTTCAGATCAGAGCATATTCCTGTGTATGAGTGACCGAGTCACAGTCCAGACCCAAATCCACCGAGATGACAGATATCTCCATCCAATGTGACCGATCACAGACGTCTCCATCCAATGTGACCGATCACAGACGTCTCCATCCAATCTCACCGATCACAGACGTCTCAATCCAATGTGACCGATCACAGACGTCTCCATCCAATCATCACCGATCACAGACGTCTCCATCCAATCTCACCGATCACAGACGTCTCCATCCAATCTCACCGATCACAGACGTCTCCATCCAATCTCACCGATCACAGACGTCTCCATCCAATCATCACCGATCACAGACGTCTCCATCCAATCTCACCGATCACAGACGTCTCCGTCCAATCTCACCGGTCACAGACGTCTCCGTCCAATCTCACCGATCACAGACGTCTCCATCCAATCTCACCGATCACAGACATCTCCATCCAATGTGACCGATCACAGACGTCTCCATCCAATCTCACCCATCACAGACGTCTCCATCCAACCTCACCGATCACAGACGTCTCCATCCAACCTCACCGATCACAGACGTCTCCATCCAACCTCACCGATCACAGACGTCTCCATCCAACCTCACCGATCACAGACGTCTCCATCCAACCTCACCGATCACAGACGTCTCCATCCAATCTCACCGATCACAGACGTCTCCATCCAATCTCACCGATCACAGACGTCTCCATCCAATGTGACCGATCACAGACATCTCCATCCAATGTCACCGATCACAGACGTCTCCGTCCAATGTCACCGATCACAGACGTCTCCGTCCAATCTCACCGATCACAGACGTCTCCATCGAATGTCACCGATCACACACGTCTCCATCCAATCTCACCGATCACAGACGTCTCCGCCCAATGTCACCGATCACAGACGTCTCCGTCCAATGTCACCGATCACAGACGTCTCCGTCCAATGTCACCGATCACAGACGTCTCCGTCCAATGTCACCGATCACAGACGTCTCCGTCCAATGTCACCGATCACAGACGTCTCCGTCCAATGTCACCGATCACAGACGTCTCCGTCCAATGTCACCGATCACAGACGTCTGCGTCCAATGTCACCGATCACAGACGTCTCCGTCCAATGTCACCGATCACAGACGTCTCCGTCCAATGTCACCGATCACAGACGTCTCCGTCCAATCTCACCGATCACAGACGTCTCCGTCCAATCTCACCGATCACAGACGTCTCCGTCCAATCTCACCGATCAAAGACGTCTCCATCCAATCTCACCGATCACAGACGTCTCCATCCAATCTCACCGATCACAGACGTCTCCATCCAATCTCACCGATGACAGACGTCTCCATCCAAGCTCACCGATCACAGACATCTCCATCCAATCTCACCGATCACAGACGTCTCCATCCAATGTGACCAATCACAGACGTCTCCATCCAATGTGACCGATCACAGACGTCTCCATGCAATCTCACCGATCAGACGTCTCCATCCAATCTCACCGATCACAGACGTCTCCATCCAATCTCACCGATCACAGACGTCTCCATCCAATGTGACCGATCACAGACGTCTCCATCCAATGTGACCGATCACAGACGTCTCCATCCAATGTGACCGATCACAGACGTCTCCATCCAATGTGACCGATCACAGACGTCTCCATCCAATGTGACCGATCACAGACGTCTCCATCCAATCTCACCGATCACACACGTCTCCATCCAATCTCACCGATCACAGACGTCTCCATCCAATCTCACCGATCAGACGTCTCCATCCAATGTCACCGATCACAGACGTCTCCATCCAATGTGACCGATCACAGACGTCTCCATCCAATCTCACCGATCACAGACGTCTCCGTCCAATCTCACCAATCACAGATGTTTCCATCCAATCTCACCGATCACAGACTTCTCCATCCAATGTCACCGATTACAGACGTCTCCGTCCAATGTCACCGATCACAGACGTCTCCGTCCAATGTCACCGATCACAGACGTCTCCATCCATTGTCACCGATCACAGACATCTCCATCCAATCTCACTGAGCGAGAGAGAAAGAGGAAAATGTCACCTCTAGAAGTGCAAAGCTGGAGAGACCCCAAAAGACAGAGAAGGGTGGTCCTACAGTGTACTGACTCCAGGGGCTGAATACTAATGCAAAACAGAGAAAGGTGGTCCTACAAAGCACTGACTCCAGGGGCTGAATACTAATGCAAGACAGAGAAAGGTGGTCCTACAAAGCACTGACTCCAGGGGCTGAATACTAATGCAAGACAGAGAAAGGTGGTCCTACAAAGCACTGACTCCAGGGGCTGAATACTAATGCAAGACAGAGAAAGGTGGTCCTACAAAGCACTGACTCCAGGGGCTGAATACGAATGCAAGACAGAGAAAGGTGGTCCTACAAAGTGCTGACTCCGGGGCTGAATATTAATGCACCTCACAATTTTCAGATTTATATATTGTAGGGATTCTGTCACTTATAAGCAGCTGATCGAGGAACTATGAGCTTGTGTGAACTGAGTCAAACAGGGAGGTTTATAGAAGTGCAGAAGTTTCCAGCACAATGGAAAACAAACAACAGCCCTTCTCTGGTGTATAGGAACCAGCTGAGCCGTCCATACACCGGCATCCACGTGTTCACCCCTGCTGATAAATTTCCAGCTCTCACTGCAGGATATGTCAGGCTCCACACCAAGCCCATTCACTGGTCACTCACCAGCTCCAAGGCCTCTCAGGATCTGCTCGACTGTCCACCATTAAACGGACATTTTTCCTAACACCAGACAGGTCCCTAGCCAACGCTCCGGTGAACACCCCGCCCGGCTCTCTACACAGAGCTAGCCAGGTGCACCTAATTAAGACCTGTAGTGCTAAGAAGTAACCCCGTCCTACTCAAACTTTCTACAAAATATAGAAATTCACCAAAAAATAAAATTCTAACACATAGTATAGGGACTTTCACCTTATCTAATTAGAACTACCCAAAAACATGACAAAAAAAATAAATAAAATTCCAATTTTTATTGTAAGCATTAAAAAAAGTTATAGATAAAATAGTGGGAAGTGCACAAACAATATGTTCTAATTAACAAGAACAAGTCTGGATGAGGGCAAGATCGTGGGTTGTACGTCATACAGATAAATATTGGTGACATAACGTTTTAGTACATAAAATATGGTGTATAATAACCAAATCCAATAATAAAGCTCAGATTATAAAAACGTATCATACTAATTGAAGCAAAGACTTCCACCAACTGAAGGACCACAGACACCGACGCACGTTTCGCACAGAGCTTATTCACAGGGCTCCTGTGATTTCAGTTTTTCTGATTGGATTTGTGCAGATTATAGGCGACATTAAAAGCTGGAAATAGTCCTGAAATCCATCTTCATAGTATGATTTATTTACATGACAAAAATGTTTAATTTTACTCGGGGCGTGTAGATTTTTTTTATATCAAGTTAGTGACTGGAATACCCAGATTGAATGATGTAAAACTAGGTGACCAGTGACTGAGATGATGTAGAAGGGGATATTCCAAGACTGGGAGGAATTGTAAGTAAGAGAATGACTGGTAACTGCAAGAGTTAGATGGAATGATCAGTGACCTAAAAGGCAATGACCATCGCCTGGTGGACGGTGTGGGAGGCAATGACCATCGCCTGGTGGACGGTGTGGGAGGCAATGACCATCGCCTGGTGGACGGTGTAGGAGGCAATGACCATCGCCTGGTGGACGGTGTGGGAGGCAATGACCATCGCCTGGTGGACGGTGTGGGAGGCAATGACCATCGCCTGGTAGACGGTGTGGGAGGCAATGACCATCGCCTGGTGGACGGTGTGGGAGGCAATGACCATCGCCTGGTGGACGGTGTGGGAGGCAATGACCATCGCCTGGTGGACGGTGTGGGAGGCAATGACCATCGCCTGGTGGACGATGTGGGAGGCAATGACCATCGAATGGTGGACGGTGTGGGAGGCAATGACCATCGAATGGTGGATGATGTGGGAGGCAATGACCATCTAATGGTGGACGGTGTGGGAGGCAATGACTATCTAATGGTGGACGGTGTCTGAGGCAATGACCATCTATTGGTGGGCGGTGTGGGAGGCAATGACCATCTAATGGTGGACGGTGTGGGAGGCAATGACCATCTATTGGTGGACGGTGTGGGAGGCAATGACCATCTATTGGTGGACGTTGTGGGAGGCAATGACCATCTATTGGTGGACGGTGTGGGAGGTAATGACCATCGCCTGGTGGACGTTGTGGGAGGCAATGACCATCTATTGGTGGACGGTGTGGGAGGCAATGACCATCGCCTGGTGGACGGTGTGGGAGGCAATGACCATCGCCTGGTGGACGGTGTGGGAGGCAATGACCATCACCTGGTGGACGGTGTGGGAGGCAATGACCATCGCCTGGTGGACGGTGTGGGAGGCAATGACCATCGAATGGTGGACGGTGTGGGAGGCAATGACCATCTAATGGTGGACGGTGTGGGAGGCAATGACTATCTAATGGTGGACGGTGTCTGAGGCAATGACCATCTATTGGTGGGCGGTGTGGGAGGCAATGACCATCTAATGGTGGACGGTGTGGGAGGCAATGACCATCTATTGGTGGACGGTGTGGGAGGCAATGACTATCTATTGGTGGATGTTGTGGGAGACAATGACCATCTAATGGTGGACGGTGTGGGAGGCAATGACCATCTAATGGTGGATGGTGTGGGAGGCAATGACCATCTAATGGTGGATGGTGTGGGAGGCAATGACCATCTATTGGTGGACGGTGTGGGAGGCAATGACCATCTATTGGTGGACGTTGTGGGAGACAATGACCATCTAATGGTGGACGGTGTAGGAGGCAATGACCATCTAATGGTGGATGGTGTGGGAGGCAATGACCATCTAATGGTGTATGGTGTGGGAGGCAATGACCATCTATTGGTGGACGGTGTGGGAGGCAATGACCATCTATTGGTGGACGGTGTGGGAGGCAATGACCATCTATTGGTGGACGGTGTGGGAGGCAATGACCATCTATTGGTGGACGGTGTGGGAGGCAATGACCATCAAATGGTGGACGGTGTGGGAGGCGATGACCATCTATTGGTGGACAGTGTGGGAGGCAATGACCATCTATTGGTGGACGGTGTGGGAGGCAATGACCATCAAATGGTGGACGGTGTGGGAGGCGATGATCAGTGGGTTAACATTAAATCCACCCACAGCATACGCACTAACTTATCTTACTGCCGGTGGTCCAGAATAATAAAGTAAATGCCTTCTACAGAAAAGGAGAGTTGGAATTGGAGTTGGCAAAATGTCGTCTGGAGAAGGAGTCAATGAGCCGTCAGCTCCTCAGCGCTGTGGAGCAGAAGGTGTTACTGAGTCAGGAGCTGGAGGCTTGGCAGGTAAGACCAGGACAAGATGCCGATCTGGGCAGTGGCTAGAACAGTCCCTTCCTCCCCAGACACATTTCTTTTACGAGCTCCAGGGGTAGACAGTCTGCAGTGTGAGGACTGTATGTTCTGCCATACAGTCGTGATCTGGGGCAGTTGAACCAATACAGTAGTCAGAGACAGACACGCACCATATTAATGGGTCATTAGGGAACAACCCAAAAAAGTGTCGGCTCCCTGCTGCGAGTAATGGGCTCCGTCCTGCCAGTGAAAGCCACTCAATTCTCCTAAGGGCTCTCAATGGGTGTGAAATTATATTATTTCACATCAGAACCAACCCCATTCATGCAATTTAATTGGCTACCTGCAAGTGGGTGAGGTTTCAGACGAGGGTGGGTAGAGTTTTGCCTACATTAACGCCAGTCTCTGCATCCCCAGTGGAGGCTGTGTCTGCGGGGGAGTTACACAATAGCAGGATGCCACCTGTGAGACTCATATAGATGCTATCTCAGTGGTCATGTCTGGCAGGTACCTGGCAGGTGTCAGATTTGGAGGTAGGGCTCCCATGTACATGTTCCCTGAGGTTCTCAATTTTGGTACATTACAACTATCTTGATTTTTTTTCTTCTGTTCCACACAGGACGATATGCAGATTGTCATCAGTCAGCAGCTGAAGTCTCAGAGAGAGCAGGAGAGGACATCTGAGATCACCCCAACCACCCCCACCAGAAGAGACAGCCGCCGGAGACCGCGTGATGGTGGTAGCGGCATCTTTTCAATCTTCAAGAGGAACTAAGACAAGGGGCTGCTCTGACCATTCACTCTTCTCTGGAGAACGTTCCAAGAGCAGAAACACCCTACCACATATCAACCGGGCTCATCCGGAACCCCAGTCTACCCCATGGTTTACAGCAAAGAGACCCAAGTGACCATACTGCCCCCACGCAGAGGGCAGTAAATCCTGGCGAGCTGCACAGCCTACACCCAAGGCTCCATTTTTATACTCAATGCTGCCTCCGCCAACCCCCTGCAGGACCAAGAACTCGCAAAGCCCTCTGTATATTCACCCTGTTGTGGCTGTATCCTAACCTGTATATACTGTTCATTATGTATATAAATATATAAATATAGGAATATTTTATAACCTGTCAGAGTGTAATAATTGGAAACCGGGGGGGGGAGGGGGGGGGGCTTAGAGGGGCATTTAATGGAAATAGGGTGCGACTTACAACTTTAAGGTGGGGGGGAAGGAGCAGGCGACAGCTGTAAATGGCAGAGAACTGCAGCTGTGCTCAAAAGTTTACACGACCCGGGCAGATTTTTTACTTTAATGTACTTTTTTCAGAGAATATGAACGATCACACACAATCTTTTTTCGTGGTCAGTGGTCGGGTGAAGCCATGTATTGTGTTTTCTCTTTTAAAATCATAATCACAACCAAACACATCAAAATGACCCTGATGGAAAGTTCTTACACCCTGGTGATTTTGGCTGATAACATGCACAGAAGGTGACACCAATAAAGGTGACCTCCTCACCTTGTGCCCTGTCTGCTTGTAATCAGTGCATAAAAGCTGAGTGATTTCTGGGATCCAGACAGATCTTGCATCTTTCATCCAGCCACTGACATTTCTGGATTGTGACTCATGGGGAAAAGCAAAAGAATTGTCAACGAATCTACAGGGAAAAAGATAGTTGTATTGTATAAAACAGGAAAGGGATACAAAAAGAGATCCAAGGAATTGATAATGCCAGTCAGCAGTGTTCAAACTGATTAACAAATGGAAAATCAGGGGCTCTGTAAAAAACAAACCACGATCAGGTAGACCACAAAAAACATCTGCCACAACAGTCAGGAGCCAAAGAAAAAACCCACCAAATAACATCAGCTGAAATCCTGGACTCACTGAAAACTAGCAGTGCCACTGCTTCAAGATGCACAATAAGGAGGCACTGGAAGAAAAATGGGCTGCATGGTCGAGTCCCCAGAATAAAGCCATTACTGCGCAAATGCACAAAGTATCTCACTTACAATACACCAAGTAGCACAGAGACAAGTCTCCAAACGTCTGGAACAAGGTGATTTGGAGCGATGAGACCAAAAATTGAACTTTTTTGGCCACAACCATAAACATTACTGTCACGAACCACCGGGGGGGGTCACTCAGAAATCCCCCGCGCTGGCTACCAGTACGTCACAATCGGGGGGTAACAAGTGGGGGGTCTCCCCTCCTTTATACCTCCCGACCGACAGACAGAGCACGTGACGCGCTCTCTAGCGCCCCCTCTTATAGTCAGGCCAATTATGGAATTGCCCCGACAATAAGCAAGGAGGCCGCTATACTACTTATGCCGATTATTGAAGGGTCCCCCGGTGAGAGTAGGGGTATATAATCTCCCTCCGACCTCCGCGGGCGGTAATATATAAAACCTCCCTCGAATCTCACTGGCCTCCCCACAATAATCCTTGGCACAACTCGCTGCCACCAACCGCTTCACGGTAACTATTAGCCGAACACACAGACGTGGGATTCAAGATCGAGATAACAGAACAGCCCAAGATTAATTATATAATTTAATCAGCCTAAAGCACACTAGAAACTACAATATATACAATAGGGAATCTACAGAATATACATATGTCAGAGTACAGTTACAGATAAAGCGTGGTTTACAAACAGGCATACACAGTTCCAGCAGTTACCTTGTGCGTCTGGCCACAGGGGGGCGCTGTAGACCAGGTTTCTAGGATCCTTCCCACAGATGTTTCCTACACGTGACCCCCGGCGAAAGAACCCTGGAAAATGGCCGAAGTAGGGTTATCAACCTGGGCAAATCCAGGTCCCCTCCTACCTTAGTGACCTCAGAGGGAGCACTGCTCCACCCCTGGCTGGAGTTATGGACAATATCCACAACAGGGGATATGGCCATAACTTGGCCTGGGAGCGTCGTAGGCAGACGCCAACGCTCTCATTGTGACAGTTATGAATTTAGCTACAGAACGAGAGGACTCATGACTTGTCTACTAGTTCCCCATTGGCTGATATCACGCCTGGGGTATTTCCCCAGGTCCTGCTCCCATAAAAAGGGTGTGCCAGCATCGTCCGCATGCGGAGACACCATTTTTATGGTTGCCATATTTATCGGAAATATGGCTTGCGAGATATGAACCATTTTTTACTGGAGTCGTTCTGTCTGGATAGTTCCATGCTTGCTAATTAGATAGCAGCCCCTACTACAGGGTCACGGCAGGGAGTCATCCTGTGTCCAGTGTTCCCCAATCATCCCATTTCCATATCACAGGAGATGGCTGTTGGAGGTGTAAGTGGAACACAGACCAGTTCCTTTGACACCTATCTGCTAAACAAACCGTTTATCCCTGTGGTAAATTTTCTGATTGAAGGAGTTGTGTGAAGGAAAGGGGGGGTGACACCAGGAGAGGGCTTCCTGACATAACTTGAATATCATGATTTATCGTCATATCTCCGGATTTACCTCACACCTCCCCCCTTTTGAGGGCGCTAGGGGGCAGCACACTCCGGTGTTCCCCCGTGCGCCCGTCCGCGACCTCTCCTTGTCGGGACAGCCCGTCTGCGTTACCGTGGTCCCGGCCCCTTTTGTGGCGAATGGTGAAGTTGTATTGCTGGAGCGTAAGGCTCCATCGCAACAACCGTCCATTCGTCCCAGAGACGGTGTGCAACCAGCTGAGGGGATTGTGGTCCGTCTCCACGATGAAGTGGCGCCCGTATAGATAGGGTTGCAGACGCTGCAGGGCCCACACTATGGCCAGGCACTCCTTTTCCATCGTGGAATAGGCCACTTCCCTTGGTAACAGCTTCCTGCTCAGGTACAAGACTGGGTGCTCTTGGCTCGCAGAGTCCACCTGGCTGAGCACCGCACCGAGGCCGAAGTCACTGGCGTCGGTCTGTACTACAAACGGCCGCGTGAAGTCGGCTGCCTGTAGCACGGGCGGGCTGGACAGGGCGTCCTTTAGGGCCCGGAAGGCTGTCTCGCAGTCCATTGTCCAATCGACTGCAGAGGGCAGCTTCTTCTTGGTGAGGTCCGTCAAGGGCTTTGCCAGGCTACTATAGCATGGAACAAATCTCCTATAGTACCCAGCGGTCCCCAAGAAGGACATCACCTGCTTCTTGGTCCTGGGGGTGGGCCAGGATGCGATGGCCTCCACTTTCTCAGGCTCGGGCTTCAGTGTTCTCCCGCCTACCCGGTGACCGAGGTACTGGACCTCGCTCATGGCCAGCTGACACTTTCCCGGCTTGATGGTCAAACCTGCATGGTGGACCCGCCTGAGCACCTGTGCTAGATGCTCTAGGTGATCTTCCCAGGTGGGACTGAAGACGGCAATGTCATCCAGGTACGCGGCCGCGTACCCTTCAAGTCCCTTGAGCAGGGTGTTGACCATCCGCTGGAAAGTGGCAGGGGCATTCCTCATCCCGAATGGCATCACCGTGGACTCGTACAGTCCAAATGGGGTAATAAAGGCAGAGCGTTCCCTGGCCTTGCGAGTCAGGGGGATCTGCCAATATCCCCGGCTCAGATCCATGATGGTCAGGTACTGAGCCCCGGCCAACTGATCGAGCAGGTCATCGATGCGTGGCATTGGGTACGCATCGGCGACCGTGACAGCATTGAGCCCCCTGTAGTCCACGCAGAACCGAGTGGTTCGGTCCTTCTTAGGGACGAGGACTACAGGCGAGGCCCAAGCGCTGTTGGATGCCTGGATCACCCCCAGCTTCAGCATCTCGTCAATCTCCTGGCGCATGTGTTGCTGCACCTCCAGGGAGACCCGGTATGCTGAACGCCGGATTGGGGGATGATCCCCAGTGTCCACGTGATGGACAGCCAAGTTAGTCCTTCCGGGCTGGTTGGTAAACAACCCCCGGAAGGGGTGTAGGGTGGCCCACAGCTGGGACCGTTGGTCTTCCAAGAGCTGGTGGCCAACCTCCACATCCTCAATGGATCCGCCTGCCCTAACCTGGGCTAGCATATCCAAGAGGGTTTCCGCTTCTCCCTCCTCGGGCAGGTTGCACACGGGGAGCGCACACGCCTCCCGCTCATGATGTGCCTTCATCATGTTCACATGGAAGGGCTTCCGCCTTCCACGGGCAGGGTCCAGGGTGACCAGGTACGTCACAGGGTTGAGCTGCTGGTACACGAGGTATGGGCCTTCCCAGGCTGCCTGAAGCTTGTCCTGTGGTACGGGGACCAGTACCCACACCTTTTGACCCACTTGGTAGGTCCTCTCACAAGCGTTCTGGTCGTACCAACGCTTCTGATCGGCCTGGGCTTGAGCCATATTGTCGTGTACCAGTTGCGTCAAGGCCTGCATTTTGTCCCGAAAGCGCATGACATACTCGATAACCGACACTCCAGGGGTGGCCAAATCCCCTTCCCAAGCCTCTTTCACCAGAGCCAGGGGGCCCCGCACACGTCGCCCGTACAGGAGCTCAAACGGTGAGAATCCCGTTGAGGCCTGTGGAACCTCCCGGTAAGCAAATAACAGGTGGGGGAGATACCGCTCCCAGTCACGCCCATGGGAGTCGACCAACATCTTAAGCATCTGCTTTAAGGTGCCATTAAACCGCTCGCACAGGCCATTAGTCTGTGGATGGTACGGGCTGGCCACCAGATGTCGCACCTGGACTTGCTTACAGAGGGCCTCCATCAGCTGGGACATGAATTGGGTCCCCCGGTCAGTGAGCATTTCCTGGGGAAAACCCACTCGGGAGAAAATCTCCAGCAATGCGGTGGCCACCTTGTCAGCCCGAATGGACGACAAGGCCACTGCTTCTGGGTACCGGGTGGCATAGTCCACTACCGTCAGTATGAAGCGTTTCCCGGAGCTGCTGGGGATGGCCAGCGGGCCGACCAGATCCACAGCCACCCTCCTGAAAGGCTCATCGATGATTGGCAGAGATACCAGTGGGGCTTTGGGGTGTGGCCCCGCCTTCCCCACTCTCTGACAGGTTTCACACGAACGGCAGTAGGCAGCCACATCGGCCCCCATTTTTGGCCAGTAGAAATGCTGGTTTAACCTGGCCTTGGTCTTAGCGATCCCTAGGTGTCCGGCCATCGGAATCTCATGTGCGATCCGCAACAACTCCGTCCGGAACGGATAGGGTACCACCAACTGTCGGTCCCTGGGCCACGCCTCCGGTGAACCCTGCTGGACCGTGACCCGGTACAGCCGTCCTTGGTCCCAGACCACTCGCTCCGGGTCCGAGTCCGAGGGAGGCTGTGCCGCCTGCTCCTTAAGAGCTTTCAGGCTGTCGTCAGCTTCTAACGCTGCCTGAAACCCCTGACTAGATGTGGCCAGAATCGACGAGACTGTCACATCTTCAGTCAGTACCCCGGGACCTGTGTCCTGGCCTCCACCTGACTCGGCTGCCACTTGGTCAGAAGGGGAAGAGCTATCGGACCTCCGGGAGGCCCCTTGGCTTCCAGCACTCCCACTGCGGGTGACAGCGGCCACAGCCGCTGCGACCGTGGGTCGTGCCTGCTCCTCCTCCGTTCCTGACCAAGTCGCCGGTTCAGGCAGACCTACCTGGCTTCCTGACACCCCGGTTGTGGGGGAACCATGTACCGAGATCTTACCTGGGAGCACTTCCGCTCCTGGACCGGCCCCAATCTCACCTGCCTGTTCCCCTCCTGCAGCAACAGAACCCCGCTGTGAAATCTCTGGGGACCCCACATTTGCTGTGGTAGCCCCCACCCCACACCCTGGTCCTCCCCCTGCAGCACCCTGCTCTCTGCTTATCCCTGCAGAGGGCAACAGATCCCAGCTCACAGGCTGATTACTTGCAGAGGCATGGTCACACCTTCCTCCAAGCCCCTCCCCTGTCACAGCTGCAGCTGTGTGTGTGTCTATGGTGTCTATGCAAGCAGAAGTATCAGAGTTCACTCCCTCCTCCCTTACATCATTCATAGATAACACATTAACATTGTCAGGAGGCATGTCAGTACTGGCTGAAGGTTCAGCCCTTGGGGGGGGCCCAAACTGGGAGGTTATCTGCCCCAAATCTGTCCCAAGTAGCACGTTTGCAGGGATCCGATCAGTTACCCCCACCTCTCTCACCCCTCGCCCTGCGCCCCAGTCCACATAAATGTCAGCAACAGGCAGCGCCGGGTCAATGCCTCCAATCCCGGAGACAGCGAGGGTTTTTCCAGGGATCAAGTCTTGGGGGGACACCATCTCAGGCCGCACCAGAGTCACCTCCGAGGCGCTGTCTCGCAGTCCTATGGTCACAGACTGGCCGACGGTGACAGGTTGGAAGCTGTCCAGGGACCTACCACCACCCCCACCCACACAATACACCTTGGGCGGCCCTTGGGACGGGGACGGAGCCGGGGCCTTGGGACGCTGAGGGCACATGGCCTTGAAATGTCCAGGTAGGTTGCACTGGTGGCACCGTCTTGGTTCTGCCACGGGCCTGGAGAGGGGAGTTGAGGGGGACACCCCCTGCAGTCTAGGGGCAGGTGGGGCAGTCGCAGAGTTCATCTTACCCCCTCTCCAGGTGCTGCTGGTGGCTGCTCTCCTGGCCTCAGGAGCCCGATTGTTGGTGTAGTCATCGGCCAGGGCAGCTGTAGCCGTGGACCCCTTTGGCTTCTGGTCTCGGATGAACTGGCGGAGATCCTCAGGGCAGTTCCACAAGAGTTGCTCCGTGATGAACAAGTCCAGGATCTCCGGTCCGGTGGAAAGCTGCAGGCCTTGGGTCCAGTGGTCGGCAGCTCGGGCAAGTGCCCGCCTGTGGTCAGCCCAGGAGTCCTTTGGTCCCTTCTGTAGGCTCCGGAACTTCTTGCGGTAGGACTCTGGAGTGAGGTTGTACTGTTGGATCAGGGCCCGCTTGATGGTGTCGTAGCCCTGATCTGCCTCAGCAGGCAAGTCCCCAAGGATATCCAGGGCCTTACCCCTTAAACGGGGGGTCAGGTATTTGGCCCACTGGTCCTTGTCCAGATGGTGCTGCAGGCAAGTCCGTTCAAAAGCAGTCAAGAAAGAGTCCAAGTCTCCATCCTTCTCCAGCACTGGGAAGTCCTCAACATGGACCTTTGGAAGTTTGGTGTCTTGAAGTTCACGTGTGGCTGATGAGGGCCGGAGCTGAGCTAGCTGCAGCTGGTGGTCACGGTCTGCCTGTTGCCGTAGCTCCGCAGCCTCACGCTCTGCCTGGCGCTCTTCACGCGCTGCCTGCCGCTCTGCCCTGCGCTCTGCCAGGAGTTCCTTGTAGCCCTCCTGGTCTCCAGCCTGGAGAAGGGCCATAGCCATTTGAAGAAGGCTATCCGAGCCTCCCAGGCTCGGTGGAATGGCACGTGGTGATCTGCGGCCCGCTGCGGAGCCTGGTGATTCACTGTCCATTGCAGAGCGGAGGGCTGGCATCTGGCTCGTTGAGGACCCTTGGGTGAGCTGCTCCTCATCTTGTCCATAATTGCCAGGTTGTGCGCTGTCCTCTGCAGAACGGTTTTCTGGCGTCGAGCTCCTGGAGGACTCGTGGGCAACCTCCTCATCGTCTCTGGCCTGAGCATCGGCCATTCCTTTGGCTTTGCTCCTGGTGCTCTCAGCCATTCTTGCAGACTTTGGTCACTGACACAGAACTGACACCTGATGCCTCCACACACCTTACAGTATCTGCACTCTGACACTCTAGTGTTGAGCTGGTCTGAAGACCCCAGCAGCCACAGCTGCTGCAGGCAGTCTTTAGTGTCTGGGAGTATGGGTCTCACACTCACACACACTATTATCTCGATCCCACCGCTTGCCACCAATATGTCACGAACCACCGGGGGGGTCACTCAGAAATCCCCCGCGCTGGCTACCAGTACCTCACAATCGGGGGGTAACAAGTGGGGGGTCTCCCCTCCTTTATACCTCCCGACCGACAGACAGAGCACGTGACGCGCTCTCTAGCGCCCCTCTTATAGTCAGGCCAATTATGGAATTGCCCGACAATAAGCAAGGAGGCCGCTATACTACTTATGCCGATTATTGAAGGGTCCCCGGTGAGAGTAGGGTATATATTCCCCCGACCTCCGCGGGCGGAATATATAAAACCTCCCCGAATCTCACTGGCCTCCCCACAATAATCCTTGGCACAACTCGCTGCCACCAACCGCTTCACGGTAACTATTAGCCGAACACACAGACGTGGGATTCAAGATCGAGATAACAGAACAGCCCAAGATTAATTATATAATTTAATCAGCCTAAAGCACACTAGAAACTACAATATATACAATAGGGAATCTACAGAATATACAGTTATGTCAGAGTACAGTTACAGATAAAGCATGGTTTACAAACAGGCATACACAGTTCCAGCAGTTACCTTGTGCGTCTGGCCACAGGGGGGCGCTGTAGACCAGGTTTCTAGGATCCTTCCCACAGATGTTTCCTACACGTGACCCCCGGCGAAAGAACCCTGGAAAATGGCCGAAGTAGGGTTATCAACCTGGGCAAATCCAGGTCCCCTCCTACCTTAGTGACCTCAGAGGGAGCACTGCTCCACCCCTGGCTGGAGTTATGGACAATATCCACAACAGGGGATATGGCCATAACTTGGCCTGGGAGCGTCGTAGGCAGACGCCAACGCTCTCATTGTGACAGTTATGAATTTAGCTACAGAACGAGAGGACTCATGACTTGTCTACTAGTTCCCCATTGGCTGATATCACGCCTGGGGTATTTCCCCAGGTCCTGCTCCCATAAAAAGGGTGTGCCAGCATCGTCCGCATGCGGAGACACCATTTTTATGGTTGCCATATTTATCGGAAATATGGCTTGCGAGATATGAACCATTTTTTACTGGAGTCGTTCTGTCTGGATAGTTCCATGCTTGCTAATTAGATAGCAGCCCCTACTACAGGGTCACGGCAGGGAGTCATCCTGTGTCCAGTGTTCCCCAATCATCCCATTTCCATATCACAGGAGATGGCTGTTGGAGGTGTAAGTGGAACACAGACCAGTTCCTTTGACACCTATCTGCTAAACAAACCGTTTATCCCTGTGGTAAATTTTCTGATTGAAGGAGTTGTGTGAAGGAAAGGGGGGGTGACACCAGGAGAGGGCTTCCTGACATAACTTGAATATCATGATTTATCGTCATATCTCCGGATTTACCTCACAATTACATTTGGAGCGGTGTCATCAAGGCCTATGATGAAAGGCACACCATTCCTACAGTAAAGCATGGAGGTTGGTCTCTGAGCTACAAAGGCACGGGAAACTTGTTCGAGTTGAAGGAAAGATGAATGCAGCACATTATCAGCAGATACTGGAGGCAAATTTACACTCATCAGCCCGGAAGCTGCGCATGGGATGTACTTGGACATTCCAACATGACAACGATCAAAAACACAAGGCCAAGTTGACCTTTCATTGGCTACAGCATAACAAAGTGAAGGTTCTGGAGTGGCCATCTCAGTCTCCTGACCTCAATATCACTGAGCTACTTTGGGGAGAACTCAAGCACACAGTTCATGCAAGAAAGCCCAGGAGTTTACAGGTACTAGAGTCATTTTGGCAAGAAGAATGGACGGCTTCAACATCTTAGAAAATGAAGAGCCTCATCCACAACTACCACAAAAGACATAGAGGGGGCAATACACATAATTAACAACTGGGGTATGTGAACTTTTCATCAGGGTTATTTGAATGTTTTTGGTTGTTATTATAATTTCAAAAGAGAAACACAGTACAGTCCCTGACAGAAGTTCTGTCGCTTATCCATGTTATGTAAATAAAAGCTGATAACCTGACTTTAAATTCATCCATTGGTTTTATAAATTACTCTTTTGAAAGCTGAAACCCTCCCAAATTTGGTTGAGGTTATGAAAATAAAGTTGCTGCTAAGCTGAAATATTGATCATTTAATGAACATAGAAAGGTCAGATTTTGACAAGACAAAGGTTTTGTCGCCCACAGAAAGTAATGTGAAATTCAAACAAATAATTAACTTCTAATACAAAGATATGTGGCATAACATTGGTGAATGAAGCTGTGGTGCTATTAGAGCCATATTTAATATTTTGTGTGACTTCCATGAGCTTGAAGGACGGCATCCATGCGGTTCCACAATGATTCATACAATTTATTGATGAGGTGATCAGGAATAGCAGAGAATGCATCTTACACGCCTCCCAGAGGTCATCTAGAGTCTTTGGTTTTGTCTTCCAAGCTTCCTCTTTCATCCTACCCCAAACATGCTCAATGATGGTCATGTCTGGTGACTGGGCTGGCCAGTCCTTGAGCACCTTGGACTTCTTTGCCAGGAGAAACTTTGTTGTAGAGATGGATGTATGAGATGGAGACCATCCTGCTGCAGAATGTGACCCCTTTTATGATTGGGAATGTAAGAAGTAGCTAAGGCTCTGTGCGCACTGGGAAATGAAATTTCCTTGAGAAAATTCCGCATGCTCTCAAAGATTACCGCACCTGCGGTAAAAAACCGCGGGAAACCGCACCCAAAAACCGCATGCGGTTTGCCGCGGTTTTACCGCGGTATTATTCGCGGTATTGCCGCGGTTTTGCCGCGTGCGGGTTGGGATGTGCTTTATTGCATTCAATGCAATAAAGCACATTGAAAAAAAGAAAAAAAAAAAGTCATTTAATTCTGAGATAGTAGATAGACAGAAGAATAGATAGAGGGATAGATAGAGGGATAGATAGATAGACAGATAGAGGGATAGATAGATGACAGATCGCTGCATTTCCCACGGTCGGCAGTGAGTTCACATTACCGGCCGTGGGAAATGACCGGTAATTACCTCTGCTGTCTGCTGCATTCAGCGCTGTGTCTGTGACACATCGCGGCTGGATGTCAGCAGCGCAGGACCCTGTGGATTATGCCGGAGCGGTGGATTACGCCGGAGCTTTGGTACGGGAGGGGTTAATAAAATGGTGAACGAGGCTTGTTTGTTTTATTTAAAATAAAGGATTTTTCAGTGTCTGTGTTTTTTTCACTTTACTTATGGGTTGATCATGTCAGCTGTCACATAGACGCTGCCATGATCAAGCCTGGAGTTAATGGCGGTGGTCCCCCATCACCATTAACCCCTTGTATTACCTTGTCACCACTGCTACACGGTGGCAAGAAGAGCCGAGGACACTCTGGTAGTGCCGCATAATGCATGCGACAGTGCCGGGGCAGCTGCGGCTGATATTCTCGGCTGCGGGAGGGGGAGTGAGGCGGGGGACATTACCCCTGCCCCTCTCCCTCCCCAGCCTGAGAATACCGGGCCGCCACTGTGTGCTTACCTCGGCTGGAAGGTGAATATGCAGCGGAGCCCACGTTCTTTTTTTCCTATATTTCTGTTTTTTTTCTATGTGTGTTCTATGTCTGTGATGTCTGTGATCTGTGTGTGTTTACTCTGCACGGCTTCATCTTCCTGTAATGACATCACTTCCCTGCAAACCGCAGACAAGCGATGTACATTACTGGAGGTAAACCGCGAAATACCGCAGGGAATAACGCAGGAAAACGCACAGAATTTGCTGCCTGCGTTATTCCCTGCGGGATTTCATGATTAACATTGAGTCAATGGAGTGAAATCCCGCAGCGATGTGCGGAAAAGAAGTGACATGCACTTGTTTTTGCTGCGGGATTTCCGCAGCAAAACATGCAGCTGTCAAATTCCGCCCAGTGCGCACAGGATTTTTTTTCTCCATAGGATTTGCTGGTGATTCACTGCAGAGATGTTATGAACATTTTCTGCAGCGAAACATGCGGAAAATCCGCGGCAAAATCCGGTAAGTGCGCACATAGCCTAATACTTCTTGATATTTTAGGCTATTGATATTGCCTTCCACCTTGCAAATGTTTCGCACACCCACATACTTAATGTAACCCCAGACCATGATCTTTCCACCACCAAGCTTAACTGTTTTCTGGATCCATACGGGCTCCAGTAGGTCTCCTGCAGTATTTGCGGCGGCTGTGGTGTAATTCAACTGAAGATTCATCAGAGAAATCCACCTTCTGCCACTTTTCCAGCGTCCATCTGTTTAGCAGGCTGTGGGACTTGGCAAATGCCACACGGTTTTTAATTGCCTTTTGTTTAGTGCTGGCTTCTGGGCACTGATTCGACCATGGAGGCCATTTCCAGACAGAATCCTACAAACTGTTCTAGTTGACACAGGGGCTTGAGGTGACCAGGCCTGCTGGAGCTCTGCTGCAGTGGAAGAGGGGCTGGCTTTGGATTTTCTAACCAACAAACGTTCCTCCTGAGCAGTTGTCTTGCAGGGTCTGCCGGACCTGGACTTGTCAAAAACATCTCTAGTCTCTTCAAATCTTTATATAATTCTTTGTACTTGACGCTGAGACACATTAAAGGTGCAGCCACCTCTGCAGTGGATCTGGTCTTCAGCCTCTTGATAATCAAGGCTTTGGTTGCAGGGTGGATTTTTGGCATGTTGTCAGAGGTCAGGTTGCAGTTCTAGTGAAGGTCTGGGGTGCTGGGTTTCTTTTTATACACACCCACCAATTAACCGATCATTTAGTGAGCACAGCTTTATTTTCATAACCTCAACCAAATTTGGGAGGGTTTCAGCTTTCAAAAGAGTAATTTATAAAACCAATGGATGAATTTAAAGTCAGGTTATAATGTTTTATTTACATGACATGGATAAGCGACAGAACTTCTGTCAGGGAGATAAAATATCCAAAATAAAGAAAATCACATTGTATAAATTATATAAATGTATTTCTGGAGACAGGGGAGAGGGGGAGCCCGCACTACACACGGAGGACAGAGAGGGTGACATACCACAATACACACGGAGGACAGAGAGAGAGGGGGACAGAGCCCGCACTACACACAGAGGACAGGGAGAGGGACAGAGCCCGCACTACACACGGAGGACAGAACCGGCACTACACACGGAGGACAGAGAGAGACAGAGCCCCCACTACACACGGAGGAGAGAGAGAGAGACAGAGCCTGCACTAAACACGGAGGACAGAGAGAGAGGGGGACAGAGACCTCAATACACACGGAGGACAGAGAGGGTGACATACCGCACTACACACGGAGGACAGAGAGAGAGACAGAGCCCGCACTACACACGGAGGACAGAGCCCGCACTACACACGGAGGACAGAGAGAGAGAGAGGGACAGAGCCCGCACTACACACAGAGGACAGAGAGAGAGAGACAGAGCCCGCACTACACACGGAGGACAGAGAGAGGGACAGAGCCGGCACTACACACGGAGGACAGAGAGAGGGACAGAGCCCGCACTACACACGGAGGACAGAGCCTGCACTACACACGGAGGACAGAGCCCGCACTACACACGGAGGACAGAGAGAGAGAGAGGGACAGAGCCCGCACTACACACAGAGGACAGAGAGAGAGAGACAGAGCCCGCACTACACACGGAGGACAGAGAGAGGGACAGAGCCGGCACTACACACGGAGGACAGAGAGAGGGACAGAGCCGGCACTACACACGGAGGACAGAGAGAGAGGGACAGAGCCCACACTACACACGGAGGACATAGAGAGAGGGACAGAGCCGGCACTACACACGGAGGACAGAGAGAGAGGGACAGAGCCGGCACTACACACGGAGGACAGAGAGAGAGACAGAGCCTGCACTACACACAGAGGACAGAGAGAGAGAGAGGGACAGAGCCCGCACTACACACGGAGGACAGAGAGAGAGGGACAGAGCCCGCACTACACACGGAGGACAGAGAGAGAGGGACAGAGCCGGCACTACACACGGAGGACAGAGAGAGAGGGACAGAGCCCGCACTACACACGGAGGACAGAGAGAGAGGGACAGAGCCCACACTACACACGGAGGACATAGAGAGAGGGACAGAGCCCGCACTACACACGGAGGACAGAGAGAGAGGGACAGAGCCGGCACTACACACGGAGGACAGAGAGAGAGACAGAGCCTGCACTACACACAGAGGACAGAGAGAGAGAGAGGGACAGAGCCCGCACTACACACGGAGGACAGAGAGAGGGACAGAGCCCGCACTACACACGGAGGACAGAGAGAGAGGGACACAGCCGGCACTACACACGGAGGACAGGGAGAGAGACAGAGCCCGCACTACACACGGAGGACAGAGAGAGAGACAGAGCCTGCACTACACACGGAGGACAGAGAGAGAGACAGAGCCTGCACTACACACGGAGGACAGAGAGAGAGGGACAGAGCCCACACTACACACGGAGGACATAGAGAGAGGGACAGAGCCCACACTACACACGGAGGACAGAGAGAGAGGGACAGAGCCCACACTACACACGGAGGACAGAGAGAGAGACAGAGCCCGCACTACACACGGAGGACAGAGCCCGCACTACACACGGAGGACAGGGAGAGAGACAGAGCCCGCACTACACACGGAGGACAGAGAGAGAGACAGAGCCCGCACTACACACGGAGGACAGAGAGAGAGGGACAGAGCCGGCACTACACAAGGAGGACAGGGAGAGAGACAGAGCCCGCACTACACACGGAGGACAGAGAGAGAGAGACAGAGCCCGCACTACACACGGAGGACAGAGAGAGAGAGACAGAGCCCGCACTACACACGGAGGAGAGAGAGAGAGACAGAGCCCGCACTACACACGGAGGACAGAGAGAGAGGGACAGAGCCCGCACTACACACGGAGGACAGAGAGAGAGAGACAGAGCCCGCACTACACACGGAGGAGAGAGAGAGAGACAGAGCCCGCACTACACACGGAGGAGAGAGAGAGAGAGACAGAGCCCGCACTACACACGGAGGACAGAGAGAGAGACAGAGCCTGCACTACACACGGAGGAGAGAGGGAGAGGCAGAGCCCGCACTACACACGGAGGAGAGAGGGAGAGGCAGAGCCCGCACTACACACGGAGGACAGAGAGAGAAGGGGACAGAGACCGCACTACACACGGAGGAGAGAGAGAGGGACAGAGCCCGCACTACACACGGAGGAGAGAGGGAGAGGCAGAGCCCGCACTACACACGGAGGAGAGAGAGAGGGACAGAGCCCGCAATACACACGGAGGAGAGAGGGAGAGGCAGAGCCCGCACTACACACGGAGGAGAGAGAGAGAGGGACAGAGCCCGCACTACACACGGAGGAGAGAGGGAGAGCCCGCACTACACACGGAGGACAAAGAGAGAAGGGGACAGAGACCGCACTACACACGGAGGACAAAGAGAGAAGGGGACAGAGACCGCACTACACACGGAGGACAGAGAGAGAGAGAGAGACAGAGCCCGCACTACACGCGGAGGACAGAGAGAGGGACAGAGCCCCCACTACACACGGAGGACAGAGAGAGAGAGAGGGACAGAGACCGCACTACACACGGAGGACAGAGAGAGAGAGAGAGAGAGACAGAGCCCGCACTACACACGGAGGACAGAGAGAGAGAGAGAGACAGAGCCCGCACTACACACGGAGGAGAGAGAGAGAGACAGAGCCCCCACTACACACGGAGGAGAGAGAGAGAGACAGAGCCCCCACTACACACGGAGGACAGAGAGAGAGGGGGACAGAGACCTCAATACACACGGAGGACAGAGAGGGTGACATACCGCACTACACACGGAGGACAGAGAGAGAGACAGAGCCCGCACTACACACGGAGGAGAGAGAGAGAGACAGAGCCTGCACTACACACGGAGGACAGAGAGAGAGGGGGACAGAGACCTCAATACACACGGAGGACAGAGAGGGTGACATACCGCACTACACACGGAGGACAGAGAGAGAGAGAGGGACAGAGCCCGCACTACACACAGAGGACAGAGAGAGAGAGACAGAGCCCGCACTACACACGGAGGACAGAGAGAGGGACAGAGCCGGCACTACACACGGAGGACAGAGAGAGGGACAGAGCCGGCACTACACACGGAGGAGAGAGAGAGGGACAGAGCCGGCACTACACACGGAGGACAGAGAGAGAGGGACAGAGCCCACACTACACACGGAGGACATAGAGAGAGGGACAGAGCCCACACTACACACGGAGGACATAGAGAGAGGGACAGAGCCCGCACTACACACGGAGGACAGAGAGAGAGGGACAGAGCCGGCACTACACACGGAGGACAGAGAGAGAGACAGAGCCTGCACTACACACAGAGGACAGAGAGAGAGAGAGGGACAGAGCCCGCACTACACACGGAGGACAGAGAGAGGGACAGAGCCCGCACTACACACGGAGGACAGAGAGAGAGGGACACAGCCGGCACTACACAAGGAGGACAGGGAGAGAGACAGAGCCCGCACTACACACGGAGGACAGAGAGAGGGACAGAGCCGGCACTACACACGGAGGACAGAGAGAGAGAGGGACAGAACCCGCACTACACACGGAGGACAGAGAGAGAGGGACAGAGCCCGCACTACACACGGAGGACAGAGAGAGAGACAGAGCCCGCACTACACACGGAGGACAGAGAGAGAGGGACAGAGCCGGCACTACACAAGGAGGACAGGGAGAGAGACAGAGCCCGCACTACACACGGAGGACAGAGAGAGGGACAGAGCCGGCACTACACACGGAGGACAGAGAGAGAGAGGGACAGAACCCGCACTACACACGGAGGACAGAGAGAGAGGGACAGAGCCCGCACTACACACGGAGGACAGAGAGAGAGACAGAGCCCGCACTACACACGGAGGACAGAGAGAGGGACAGAGCCCGCACTACACACGGAGGACAGAGAGAGAGAGGGACAGAGCCCGCACTACACACGGAGGACAGAGAGAGAGGGACAGATCCGGCACTACACACGGAGGACAGAGAGAGAGAGGGACAGAACCCGCACTACACACGGAGAACAGAGAGAGAGGGACAGAACCGGCACTACACACGGAGAACAGAGAGAGAGGGACAGAACCGGCACTACACACGGAGGACAGAGAGAGAGAGGGACAGAGCCCGCACTACACACGGAGGAGAGAGAGAGACAGAGCCCGCACTACACACGGAGGACAGAGAGAGAGAGGGACAGAACCCGCACTACACACGGAGGACAGAGAGAGAGAGGGACAGAACCCGCACTACACACGGAGGACAGAGAGAGAGAGGGACAGAACCCGCACTACACACGGAGGAGAGAGAGGGACAGAGCCCGCACTACACACGGAGGACAGAGAGAGAGGGACAGAGCCCGCACTACACACGGAGGAGAGAGAGAGAGAGGGACAGAACCGGCACTACACACGGAGGACAGAGAGAGAGGGACAGAGCCCGCACTACACACGGAGGAGAGAGAGGGACAGAGCCCGCACTACACACGGTGGACAGAGTGAGAGGGACAGAGCCCGCACTACACACGGAGGAGAGAGAGGGACAGAGCCCGCACTACACACGGTGGACAGAGAGAGAGGGATAGAGCCCGCACTACACACGGTGGACAGAGAGAGAGGGACAGAGCCCGCACTACACACGGAGGACAGAGAGAGAGAGGGACAGAACCGGCACTACACACGGAGGACAGAGAGAGAGGGACAGAGCCCGCACTACACACGGAGGACAGAGTGAGAGGGACAGAGCCTGCACTACACACGGAGAACAGAGAGAGGGACAGAGCCGGCACTACACAAGGAGGACAGGGAGAGAGACAGAGCCCGCACTACACACGGAGGACAGAGAGAGGGACAGAGCCGGCACTACACACGGAGGACAGAGAGAGAGAGGGACAGAACCCGCACTACACACGGAGGACAGAGAGAGAGGGACAGAGCCCGCACTACACACGGAGGACAGAGAGAGAGACAGAGCCCGCACTACACACGGAGGACAGAGAGAGGGACAGAGCCCGCACTACACACGGAGGACAGAGAGAGAGAGGGACAGAGCCCGCACTACACACGGAGGACAGAGAGAGAGGGACAGATCCGGCACTACACACGGAGGACAGAGAGAGAGAGGGACAGAACCCGCACTACACACGGAGAACAGAGAGAGAGGGACAGAACCGGCACTACACACGGAGAACAGAGAGAGAGGGACAGAACCGGCACTACACACGGAGGACAGAGAGAGAGAGGGACAGAGCCCGCACTACACACGGAGGAGAGAGAGAGACAGAGCCCGCACTACACACGGAGGACAGAGAGAGAGAGGGAGAGAACCCGCACTACACACGGAGGACAGAGAGAGAGAGGGACAGAACCCGCACTACACACGGAGGACAGAGAGAGAGAGGGACAGAACCCGCACTACACACGGAGGAGAGAGAGGGACAGAGCCCGCACTACACACGGAGGACAGAGAGAGAGGGACAGAGCCCGCACTACACACGGAGGAGAGAGAGAGAGAGGGACAGAACCGGCACTACACACGGAGGACAGAGAGAGAGGGACAGAGCCCGCACTACACACGGAGGAGAGAGAGGGACAGAGCCCGCACTACACACGGTGGACAGAGTGAGAGGGACAGAGCCCGCACTACACACGGAGGAGAGAGAGGGACAGAGCCCGCACTACACACGGTGGACAGAGAGAGAGGGATAGAGCCCGCACTACACACGGTGGACAGAGAGAGAGGGACAGAGCCCGCACTACACACGGAGGACAGAGAGAGAGAGGGACAGAACCGGCACTACACACGGAGGACAGAGAGAGAGGGACAGAGCCCGCACTACACACGGAGGACAGAGTGAGAGGGACAGAGCCCGCACTACACACGGAGAACAGAGAGAGGGACAGAACCGGCACTACACACGGAGGACAGAGAGAGAGGGACAGAGCCCGCACTACACACGGAGGACAGAGAGAGAGGGACAGAGCCCGCACTACACACGGAGGACAGAGAGACAGAGCCCGCACTACACACGGAGGACAGAGAGAGGGACAGAGCCGGCACTACACACGGAGGACAGAGAGAGGGACAGAGCCGGCACTACACACGGAGGACAGAGAGAGAGGGACAGAGCCCGCACTACACACGGAGGACAGAGTGAGAGGGACAGAGCCCGCACTACACACGGAGAACAGAGAGAGGGACAGAGCCGGCACTACACAAGGAGGACAGGGAGAGAGACAGAGCCCGCACTACACACGGAGGACAGAGAGAGGGACAGAGCCGGCACTACACACGGAGGACAGAGAGAGAGAGGGACAGAACCCGCACTACACACGGAGGACAGAGAGAGAGGGACAGAGCCCGCACTACACACGGAGGACAGAGAGAGAGACAGAGCCCGCACTACACACGGAGGACAGAGAGAGGGACAGAGCCCGCACTACACACGGAGGACAGAGAGAGAGAGGGGACAGAGCCCGCACTACACACGGAGGACAGAGAGAGAGGGACAGATCCGGCACTACACACGGAGGACAGAGAGAGAGAGGGACAGAACCCGCACTACACACGGAGAACAGAGAGAGAGGGACAGAACCGGCACTACACACGGAGAACAGAGAGAGAGGGACAGAACCGGCACTACACACGGAGGACAGAGAGAGAGAGGGACAGAGCCCGCACTACACACGGAGGAGAGAGAGAGACAGAGCCCGCACTACACACGGAGGACAGAGAGAGAGAGGGACAGAACCCGCACTACACACGGAGGACAGAGAGAGAGAGGGACAGAACCCGCACTACACACGGAGGACAGAGAGAGAGAGGGACAGAACCCGCACTACACACGGAGGAGAGAGAGGGACAGAGCCCGCACTACACACGGAGGACAGAGAGAGAGGGACAGAGCCCGCACTACACACGGAGGAGAGAGAGAGAGAGGGACAGAACCGGCACTACACACGGAGGACAGAGAGAGAGGGACAGAGCCCGCACTACACACGGAGGAGAGAGAGGGACAGAGCCCGCACTACACACGGTGGACAGAGTGAGAGGGACAGAGCCCGCACTACACACGGAGGAGAGAGAGGGACAGAGCCCGCACTACACACGGTGGACAGAGAGAGAGGGATAGAGCCCGCACTACACACGGTGGACAGAGAGAGAGGGACAGAGCCCGCACTACACACGGAGGACAGAGAGAGAGAGGGACAGAACCGGCACTACACACGGAGGACAGAGAGAGAGGGACAGAGCCTGCACTACACACGGAGGACAGAGTGAGAGGGACAGAGCCCGCACTACACACGGAGAACAGAGAGAGGGACAGAACCGGCACTACACACGGAGGACAGAGAGAGAGGGACAGAGCCCGCACTACACACGGAGGACAGAGAGAGAGGGACAGAGCCCGCACTACACACGGAGGACAGAGAGACAGAGCCGGCACTACACACGGAGGACAGAGAGAGGGACAGAGCCGGCACTACACACGGAGGACAGAGAGAGGGACAGAGCCCGCACTACACACGGAGGACAGAGAGAGGGACAGAGCCCGCACTACACACGGAGGACAGAGAGAGGGACAGAGCCCGCACTACACACGGAGGACAGAGAGAGAGGGATAGAGCCCGCACTACACACGGAGGACAGAGAGAGAGGGACAGAGCCCGCACTACACACGGAGGACAGAGAGAGAGACAGAGCCCGCACTACACACGGAGGACAGAGCCGGCACTACACAAGGAGGACAGAGAGAGAGAGGGACAGAGCCCGCACTACACAGAGGAGAGAGAGAGAGAGGGACAGAACCCGCACTACACACGGAGGACAGAGAGAGGGACAGAGCCCGCACTACACACGGAGGACAGAGAGAGAGGGACAGAGCCCGCACTACACACGGAGGACAGAGAGACAGAGCCCGCACTACACACGGAGGACAGAACCGGCACTACACACGGAGGACAGAGAGAGAGGGACAGAACCGGCACTACACACGGAGGACAGAGAGAGGGACAGAGCCCGCACTACACACGGAGGACAGAGAGAGAGACAGAGCCCGCACTACACACGGAGGACAGAGAGAGGGACAGAACCAGCACTACACACGGAGGACAGAGAGAGAGGGGGACAGAGCCCGCACTACACACGGAGGACAGAGAGAGGGACAGAGCCCGCACTACACACGGAGGACAGAGAGAGAGGGGGACAGAGACCGCACTACACACGGAGGACAGAGAGAGAGGGGGGGACAGAGCCCGCACTACACACGGAGGACAGAGAGAGGGACAGAGCCCGCACTACACACGGAGGACAGAGAGAGGGACAGAGCCCGCACTACACACGGAGGACAGAGAGAGGGACAGAGCCCGCACTACACACGGAGGACAGAGAGAGGGACAGAGCCCGCACTACACAGAGGAGAGAGAGAGGGACAGAGCCCGCACTACACAGAGGAGAGAGAGAGGGACAGAGCCCGCACTACACAGAGGAGAGAGAGAGGGACAGAGCCCGCACTACACAGAGGAGAGAGAGAGGGACAGAGCCCGCACTACACAGAGGAGAGAGAGAGGGACAGAGCCCGCACTACACAGAGGAGAGAGAGAGAGGGACAGAACCCGCACTACACACGGAAAAGAGAGAGAGAGACAGAGCCCCCACTACACACGGAGGACAGAGAGAGAGACAGAGCCCCCACTACACACGGAGGACAGAGAGAGAGACAGAGCCCCCACTACACACGGAGGACATAGAGAGAGGGACAGAGCCCCCACTACACACGGAGGACATAGAGAGAGGGACAGAGCCCCCACTACACACGGAGGACAGAGAGAGGGACAGAGCCCCCACTACACACGGAGGACAGAGAGAGAGGGACAGAGCCCGCACTACACACGGAGGACAGAGAGAGAGGGACAGAACCCACACTACACACGGAGGACAGAGAGAGAGGGACAGAGCCCGCACTACACACGGAGGACAGAGAGAGAGAGGGACAGAGCCCGCACTACACACGGAGGACAGAGAGAGAGGGACAGAACCCACACTACACACGGAGGACAGAGAGAGAGGGATAGAGCCCGCACTACACACAGAGGACAGAGAGAGAGGGACAGAGCCCGCACTGCACACGGAGGACAGAGAGAGAGGGACAGAACCCGCACTACACACGGAGGACAGAGAGAGAGGGACAGAACCGGCACTACACACGGAGGACAGAGAGAGAGAGAGGGACAGAACCGGCACTACACACGGAGGACAGAGAGAGGGACAGAGCCCGCACTACACACGGAGGACAGAGCCCGCACTACACACGGAGGACAGAGCCCGCACTACACACGGAGGACAGAGCCCGCACTACACACGGAGGACAGAGCCCGCACTACACACGGAGGACAGAGCCCGCACTACACACGGAGGACAGAGCCCGCACTACACACGGAGGACAGAGCCCGCACTACACACGGAGGACAGAGCCCGCACTACACACGGAGGACAGAGCCCGCACTACACACGGAGGACAGAGCCCGCACTACACACGGAGGACAGAGCCCGCACAACACACGGAGGACAGAGCCCGCACAACACACGGAGGACAGAGCCCGCACTACACACGGAGGACAGAGAGAGAGAGGGACAGAGCCCGCACTACACACGGAGGACAGAGAGAGAGGGACAGAACCCACACTACACACGGAGGACAGAGAGAGAGGGATAGAGCCCGCACTACACACAGAGGACAGAGAGAGAGGGACAGAGCCCGCACTGCACACGGAGGACAGAGAGAGAGGGGACAGAACCCGCACTACACACGGAGGACAGAGAGAGAGGGACAGAACCGGCACTACACACGGAGGACAGAGAGAGAGAGAGGGACAGAACCGGCACTACACACGGAGGACAGAGAGAGGGACAGAGCCCGCACTACACACGGAGGACAGAGCCCGCACTACACACGGAGGACAGAGCCCGCACTACACACGGAGGACAGAGCCCGCACTACACACGGAGGACAGAGCCCGCACTACACACGGAGGACAGAGCCCGCACTACACACGGAGGACAGAGCCCGCACTACACACGGAGGACAGAGCCCGCACTACACACGGAGGACAGAGCCCGCACTACACACGGAGGACAGAGCCCGCACTACACACGGAGGACAGAGCCCGCACTACACACGGAGGACAGAGCCCGCACAACACACGGAGGACAGAGCCCGCACAACACACGGAGGACAGAGCCCGCACTACACACGGAGGACAGAGAGAGAGAGGACAGAGCCCGCAGTACATATGGCGGCGGGTCTCGGGTCTCCTGTGTCCGTCCCTTTCCTCAGGGCTGAGGAGATTTGTTGCCGGACAGTCCGGGGAGGAGATAAGAGGAGGAAGAGGCGGAGCCTGCGAGACCCAGAGACTGCAGAGACCCCGGGACCGGAGACCGCGGGAGACCGGGGGCGGAGGAGACGGCAGAGTGAGCGCCATACCATGCACATACCCGGGAGATAACGGGCTGCTGTTTACTGACCCCTGTGTATATACATCCTCCTGATTATATACTGACCCCTGTGTATATACATCCTCCTATTATATACTGACCCCTGTGTATATACACCCTCCTGATTATATACTGACCCCTGTGTATATACATCCTCCTGATTATATACTGACCCCTGTGTATATACATCCTCCTGATTATATACTGACCCCTGTGTATATACATCCTCCTATTATATACTGACCCCTGTGATACACCCTCCTGATTATATACTGACCCCTGTGTATATATACATCCTCCTGATTATATACTGACCCCTGTGTATATACATCCTCCTGATTATATACTGACCCCTGTGTATATACATCCTCCTGATTATATACTGACCCCTGTGTATATACATCCTCCTATTATATACTGACCCCTGTGTATATACACCCTCCTGATTATATACTGACCCCTGTGTATATATACATCCTCCTGATTATATACTGACCCCTGTGTATATACATCCTCCTGATTATATACTGACCCCTGTGTATATACACCCTCCTATTATATACTGACCCCTGTGTATATACACCCTCCTGATTATATACTGACCCCTGTGTATATACACCCTCCTGATTATATACTGACCCCTGTGTATATACACCCTCCCTGATTATATACTGACCCCTGTGTATATACACCCTCCTGATTATATACTGACCCCTGTGTATATATACATCCTCCTGATTATATACTGACCCCTGTGTATATACATCCTCCTGATTATATACTGACCCCTGTGTATATAGACCCTCCTGATTATATACTGACCCCTGTGTATATACATCCTCCTGATTATATACTGACCCCTGTGTATATACACCCTCCTATTATATACTGACCCCTGTGTATATATACATCCTCCTGATTATATACTGACCCCTGTGTATATACATCCTCCTGATTATATACTGACCCCTGTGTATATACACCCTCCTATTATATACTGACCCCTGTGTATATACATCCTCCTGATTATATACTGACCCCTGTGTATATACATCCTCCTATTATATACTGACCCCTGTGTATATACACCCTCCTGACTATATACTGACCCCTGTGTATATACACCCTCCCTGATTATATACTGACCCCTGTGTATATACACCCTCCTGATTATATACTGACCCCTGTATATATACATCCTCCTGACTATATACTGACCCCTGTGTATATACACATCCTCCTGATTATATACTGACCCCTGTGTATATACACCCTCCTGATTATATACTGACCCCTGTGTATATACATCCTCCTGATTATATACTGACCCCTGTGTATAAATCCCCCTGATTATATACTGACCCCTGTGTATATATACATCCTCCTGATTATATACTGACCCCTGTGTATATACATCCCCTGATTATATACTGACCCCCTGTATATATACATCCTCCTGATTATATACTGACCCCTGTGTATATACATCCTCCTGACTATATACTGACCCCTGTGTGTATATACATCCTCCTGATTATATACTGACCCCTATGTATATACATCCTCCTGATTATATACTGACCCCTGTGTATATACATCCTCCTGACTATATACTGACCCCTGTGTATACATCCTCCTGATTATATACTGACCCCTGTGTATATACACCCTCCTGATTATATACTGACCCCTGTGTATATACATCCTCCTGATTATATACTGACCCCTGTGTATATACATCCTCCTGATTATATACTGACCCCTGTGTATATACATCCTCCTGATTATATACTGACCCCTGTGTATATACATCCTCCTGATTATATACTGACCCCTGTGTATATACATCCTCCTGATTATATACTGACCCCTGTGTATATACACCCTCCTGATTATATACTGACCCCTGTGTATATACATCCTCCTGATTAATATACTGACCCCTGTGTATATACATCCCCTGATTATATACTGACCCCTGTGTATATACATCCCCCTGATTATATACTGACCCCTGTGTATATATACATCCTCCTGATTATATACTGACCCCTGTGTATATATACATCCTCCTGATTATATACTGACCCCTGTGTATATATACATCCTCCTGATTATATACTGACCCCTGTGTATATACATCCTCCTGATTATATACTGACCCCTGTGTATATACATCCTCCTGATTATATACTGACCCCCTGTGTATATACATCCTCCTGATTATATACTGACCCCTGTGTGTATATACATCCTCCTGATTATATACTGACCCCTGTGTATATACATCCTCCTGATTATATACTGACCCCTGTGTGTATATACACCCTCCTGATTATATACTGACCCCTGTATATATACATCCTCCTGACTATATACTGACCCCTGTGTGTATATACATCCTCCTGATTATATACTGACCCCTATGTATATACATCCTCCTGATTATATACTGACCCCTGTGTATATACATCCTCCTGACTATATACTGACCCCTGTGTATACATCCTCCTGATTATATACTGACCCCTGTGTATATACACCCTCCTGATTATATACTGACCCCTGTGTATATACATCCTCCTGATTATATACTGACCCCTGTGTATATACATCCTCCTGATTATATACTGACCCCTGTGTATATACATCCTCCTGATTATATACTGACCCCTGTGTATATACATCCTCCTGATTATATACTGACACCCTGTGTATATACATCCTCCTGATTATATACTGACCCCTGTGTATATACACCCTCCTGATTATATACTGACCCCCTGTGTATATACATCCTCCTGATTATATACTGACCCCTGTGTATATACATCCCCTGATTATATACTGACCCCTGTGTATATACATCCCCCTGATTATATACTGACCCCTGTGTATATATACATCCTCCTGATTATATACTGACCCCTGTGTATATATACATCCTCCTGATTATATACTGACCCCTGTGTATATACATCCTCCTGATTATATACTGACCCCTGTGTATATACATCCTCCTGATTATATACTGACCCCTGTGTATATACATCCTCCTGATTATATACTGACCCCTGTGTGTATATACATCCTCCTGATTATATACTGACCCCTGTGTATATATACATCCTCCTGATTATATACTGACCCCTGTATATATATACATCCTCCTGATTATATACTGACCCCTGTGTGTATGTATGTGTGTATATATATATATATATATATATTATATATATATATACATACATCCTCCTGATTATAAACTGACCC